>NW_006799247.1:0-104375 GCF_000442215.2 Lipotes vexillifer | reverse complement strand
CCCAAAAAAAAAAAAAAAAAAAAAAAAAAAAGAATATGCACGGAGCAAAGAGCGGGGAAAGTGGCTGAGCCAGTAGGATGGCAGAAAGCCTGACGCTTCCTCAAATCCTCAGAAAATTCTACAATCCACAAACACCTGGTGTAAATTGGTTTCTTGCAGAAATCAGTGAAGGGAGAAGGGCCAGGAGACCCCAGCTAACATCTGGGTTCCTACTGAAAGCCTTATCTCACCCTCTCTTCCTGACCTTTGAAGGGGTGATGACCGTGAACAAGCGACAAAGCACTTCATCAGTCTCTCTGACCAGCCTCCAGCTTAACCTCTTTGCTTCTATCTTAGATAACTATGTGATCTAAGGGCAGGACTCTCAAATTCTAGACTCCTGACTGCCCAGTGCCATAGAGGCAAAGCTGTGAGACAGGTGTGAGAAGGATCATTCCATCTTGGGGAGAAATGAATTGAAGTACATTATGTGATTTGCCAAAACAACACTCTGAATTTAGCATTGGTGCCATCTGAAATTCTGCCAAGGAAAAACATCTAATCAGGGTGATTGAGCAAAGTGCTTTTCGCCTGCTATGATGCTGCTGAGCTTAATCAAAAAGCATTTGTGAAGTACTTAATTACGGGTGTTGCTGTGCTGGATACCCACAGAGAGAACTAGGTGCCCCAGGCCCCCCTCCTGCAGTTTACAGTATAGAGAAGTGGGGGGGGGGAGGGAGGGCAGAGGGAGAGACAGGAAGGAAGCTAACACATCATGAGTTCCTCATTTGTGCCCAGTCCCATCAACATGTGATTTAATCCTTATGGAACCTTATAAGACAAGTATCATTTTGTCCATTTTATATATGAGGAAAGGGAGGCTCAGAGGGGAAATTGTAGAGCTGGAATTTTCTAAGTGCCAGGCTCTCTCCTGGACACCACAGTGCCTCCGAGAAGACAGGCTGACGTGGAAAGTGTGCTCAGAGCAAAATGGCCCCTTAAAACAATAAGACAGCTTCCCAGCATTTGGGGATGGAAGGCAGAGATGATGAATGAAATGTAATTCGGGATCAAAGAAAGTATGTCCTGTAGACATCCTGAAAGAGACTTCTTTATTCAGTACTGAAAGCTTGAGGCAAAAACACTTTGCTTATTCTCTCAGGCTTGGGGTGGTGCAGAGTGCAGGGGACTGAGAAGCGGCTGCCCCTCCCACGCCCCTCCAGGCTGTTATGAGATCCCGAGATTGCCCTTCGTCTTTAACGCCTCTGGACAGTGAATCTGCCACAGATGCAGGACCATTCGGAGAGTAAGGTAAGGCTGCAAGGCTACGGCGGGGTCCACAGAAACGCCCAAGCACAGAGCCCGCTGCTGCTGGTGGCGGGGCCAGGACCCTGCCACCACGCAGACGTTTGCTCGCTGCCTGGCATCCGTCTGCCACTCACTGTCAGCACGGAATGTCTGTGTGTTTGGTGCCTCTGCTGCCCTACGCCAGGCACCTACACGGTTTATCTCCCTGTGCCCCTACCAGCCCTTGGTGTTTCACGTAGATCTTGTTCTCCAGGTCTTGAACTAATTGAGGAGGGTCGCGGTGAGTCCCCAGGTCAGTGCGCCTCAGGCCTCGCCCCACTGCTTTTCTGTACCTCTGCTCAACTGCCGCAAGTGTTCTTATCTGTTCCTCCACCATCCCTCTCTCTCCTCCTCCTTCCCACATCTCTCCTAACCCATCCTTCTTGATCGTATTTATCCCACTCCCCACCTTCCAGTAACATCTTATTTTTATCCCTTTCCCCTCATTTCTCTTTGAGTTCAATTCAGCCTCCATTTGTTGCTTGTTCAGTTCTGGGCTGTGTGTGTGGATCACACTTTAAAGCAAAAGTTTGACAAAGAATCATGCTTTGGAAGGCTACTAGACATAAATTTGGAAAGTTCAGACATAAGTATCCAACAATATAAATAGAATATATATTTAAAGGCTGAAGGTGTCTATGTGTCATTGGAAAGCAGCCAAGAGAAATAAAATGGGGGGGAAATGACTTAAAAACCTACCTCAGGGCTTCCCTGGTGGCGCAGTGGTTGAGAGCCCGCCTGCCGATGCAGGGGATGAGTGTTCGTGCCTCGGTCCGGGAAGATCCCACATGCCGCAGAGCGGCTGGGCCCGTGAGCCATGGCCGCTGAGCCTGCGCGTCCGGAGCCTGTGCTCCGCGGCGGGAGAGGCCACGGCAGTGGGAGGCCCGCGTACCACAAATAAATAAATAAATAAATAAAATAAAATTAGAAAATAAACAGACGAGAAAGGCTTTGGTCTTTTTTTAACCTTCTAAGCTCTAAATATCTGGTTTAAACTTTGCTAATTTCTCAGTCACTAAAGGATAAAAGTCAACTTAAAATGTAAGTTAAAAGGTATGAGAAAAGGATACCTTGAAAGAAAGAAATTCAGGTTTGTTTCCTTTAAGCAGCTGGAGAAAATCTGCTGTTAGGGAAGGAAGAGGAGCCACCGGTCCAGACAGGAGCGTCAAGGAGCCAAGGGCATTACATTAGTGCATCTTTCTCCCGAGTCAGGCCTGATCCTTTACTCTCTGACTCCCCTTGTCCAGGACTCCTCCTCACATTCCTGTTGATGTTTGTTTTCCTTACAGTATTTTTCTTAATTTCTTCGGTTATAGTTTCCCATCTTTGATTCAATATATTTAATTCAAACCATGTTTTAGGCATGTTGACTATGAGGTAGGGCCACTGTTGTGGCCTCTCCCGTTGCGGAGCACAGGCTCCGGACGCGCAGGCTCAGCGGCCATGGCTCACGGGCCCAGCCGCTCTGCGGCATGTGGGATCTTCCCGGACCGAGGCACGAACACTCATCCCCTGCATCGGCAGGCGGGCTCTCAACCACTGCGCCACCAGGGAAGCCCTGAGGTAGGTTTTTAAGTCATTTCCCCCCCATTTTATTTCTCTTGGCTGCTTTCCAATGACACATAGACACCTTCAGCCTTTAAATATATATTCTATTTATATTGTTGGATACTTATGTCTGAACTTTCCAAATTTATGTCTAGTAGCCTTCCAAAGCATGATTCTTTGTCAAACTTTTTTTTTTTTTAAATGAAAGCTTCTTTCTTTCTTTCTTTCTTTATATATTTATTTTTGGCTGTGTTGGGTCTTCGTTTCTGTGCGAGGGCTTTCTCTAGTTGCGGGGAGCGGGGGCCACTCTTCATCATGGTGCGTGGGCCTCTCACTGTCGTGGCCTCTCTTGTTGCAGAGCACAAGCTCCAGACGCGCAGGCTCAGTAGTTGTGGCTCGTGGGCCTAGTTGCTCAGCAGTATGTGGGATCCTCCCAGACCAGGGCTCAAATCCGTGTCCCCTGCATTGGCAGGCAGATTCTCAACCACTGCGCCACCAGGGAAGCCCTGTCAAACTATTTTTAATTGTAAAAATAACATACCTGTTCCAGAAAATGCATCAAGAAGCACAAGTGTACTTAAAGAAGGAAGTAGGAAAATGTTCATTTATTGCATTATTTGAAATATCAAATAAAACAAGCTAAATATCCATTATTTGATGGTATTATTTGAGAATATATATTGAGTTTATATAATATGTGAGGATATATATTGAGGTTAAACTATGATATTCATAATTAGAATACTATTCAGCAATTTTAAAAAAATGAAGTGGATCCATATACATTCTCCAAAAAAACTCAGTTCTACAGTGTAGAAAAAAATAGTTATGATATCATTTTATTCATTAAAAAAGTATACATAATAGAAAAACCAAATGCAAGCTATATAAGTATACAGAAAAAAGTCTGCAAGAAAACACGTGCCAAACTGCTCATGGTGTAGTCATGAATCACCTGTTTAATGAAACATTTAAAAGTTAAGTGTTAAAAGTCACATATAGTAAACACTTTAAAGTGTGGAAAAATTTAACCTGGAAAGAAAGTATTCTTCAATACCCTTAACTCCTACTCAGTAGAGGTAACCACAGCGGAAACATATATAATATACGTATAATTGCAAATTGGAAATTTTTTACTTGCTATGGCATTGAGATCTACCCCTATGCTCTTTAATAGTAAGTTTCTTTGGTGCAATATTTTATTTAACTAGTCCCCTACTGATGGATATTCGGATTATTACTGTTTTTAATAAAGAAGAGAGTTTAGAAACAATATTCCAACAAATGTCCACAAACAAATATCTTTCTTATCTTTTCTAGTATAACATCAGGAAAAACTCCTAGAGTCAAAGGATAGATGTTTAAAACTTGGATTTGATTTGATGGGTTAGACAGATTTGGCCAAATTTTTCTCATAATGGTGTGTGAATGTTTCCCACACTGTCATCTAAACTTTCCACCTTTGTCAACCTGATAATTAAAATAGCATCTTCTGTTGTTTTAATTTGCCTTTAAAAAATTATGGGTGAAATTGAACATATTTTTCCTATGCTACTTGCATTTCTGTTTCTGTGAACCACTTATTATCATTTGCCCCCTCCCCTTTTTTTACATTTTTGTTTAACCGTGATTTGAAGCACTCTTTGTATAATAAGGAAATTAGCTCTTTATCATGACAGTTAAAGTTAGAATCATGCAATGATTCATAATTACACAGTAAGCAGTTTTGTGTGTGTATTCCAGACTTTTTATTAACTATATTTTTATTGTGGTAAAATATTTATAACATATGATTTGCCATGTTCCCGATTTTTAAGTTTACAATTCAGTGGCATTAATTACATTCACAATGTTATGCAACCATCACCACTATTTATTTCCAAAATTTTTCATTTCCCCAAACAGAAATCTTTACCCATTAAAAATAATTCTCTACTTCCTCCTTTCTCCAGACCCCTGGTAACTTCTGATCTAGTTTCTGTCTCTATGAACTTGTCTATTCTACATATTTCTTATAAGTGGAAACATATAGTACTTGTCTTTTGTATCTGGCTTATTTCACTTAGCATAATATTTTCAAGGTTCATCCATAATGTAGCATGTATCAGAACTTCATTCCTTTCGATGGCTGGATAATATTCCATTGCATGTATAGACTGAACTTATTTATCCAGTCATCTGTTGATGGATGCTTGAGCTGTGAGTGAGGGGAGGTGCTGGAAGGGAGAGGCCTGGCCTCCGCACCCTAACCCCTGCAGAGAGAGGCTCATGTCCCCAAGATGCCCAAAGAGTTCAGGCCAGGTGCCGGGGCCTGACTGGCACAGGAATTGCTAAAAGAGGAGTTGGTGGGTGATTATGTGCACGGTGTGACTGTCTTGTGTGTCTCACCATGCACCTGTGAGGAACAGCTCAGCTCTGGAGCTCTTCATTCCATCTGTTTACATTTGTGATGTTTCCAGAGCCTCATCTGTCAATCTTCTTAATTTCAGTGGCAGGAAATCGTAACTCTAGCTGAAAATTACAGGGATTTAAGTCCCCTGACTCCTTTCATATGTAAATATGTAAAATCTATCCTATGTATACATATACAGTATATATATATATATATTCACACACACACATTACCATTATTGCCTTTAACAAGACTGCTATTATTTCTACTCATACTATTTAATGATGTTTATATTTCCTATCTGTAATTCTAAAATAAACATGGAGAACTGCAAAACAACAACAAAACAGAAAGAAAAGAAAAAGGAGTGTTCCACCTTTTGACTATTGTTAATAATGTTGCAGTGGACACTGTCAGACAAGTACCTGTCTGAGTGCCTGCTTTCAATCCTCTTGGGTATACACCTAGGAGTGGAATTGCTGGTCTTATGGTAATTCTGTTTAACTTTTTTTTTTTTTTTTTTTTTTGCGGTATGCAGGCCTCTCACTGTTGTGGCCTCTCCCGTTGCGGAGCACAGGCTCCAGATGCGCAGGCTCAGCGGCCATGGCTCACAGGCCCAGCCGCTCTGCAGCATGTGGGGTCTTCCCGGACCGGGCCACGAACCCGTGTCCCCTGCATGGGCAGGCGGACTCTCAACCACTGCGCCACCAGGGAAGCCCTGTTTAGCTTTTTTGAAGAACTGTCAAACTGTTTTCAGCTACCTCATTTTACTTTTCTACCAGCAATGTTTGGGGATTTCAGTTTCCCCACATTGTTGCCAATATTTGCTGTTTTCCATTTTTCTGAGTATAGTAGGTATGATGTGCTATTTCATTGGGGTTTTGATTTGCATTTCTCTGATGACTAATGGTGTTGAGTACTTTTTCATGTGCCTATTGGTTATTTGTATGTCTTCTCTGGAGAAATGTCTGTTGAAGTCCTTTGCCCAATTTTTAATTGGGATGTTGTTGAGTTGTAGGAGTTCTTTATATATTTTGGATATTAAACCCGATCAGATATATGAGTGTCAAATATTTCTCATTCTGTGGGTTGTTTTTTCACTTTCTTGATAGCATCTTTGGATGCACAAAAGTTTTTCATTTTAATGAAGTCTAGTTTACCTTTTTATTCTTTTGTTGTCTGTGATTTTCGTATCATATTTTTTAAAAATTGCCAAATTCAAGGTCATGCAGATTTGACTCTATATTTTCTTCTAATAGTTTTACAGTTTTAGCTCTTAAATTTAGTTTTTAATCCATTTTGAGTAGTTTTTGAATATAGTGTGGATATCCAGTTTTCCCAGCGCAACATGTTGAAGAGATCATTCTTTCTTTCATTGAATGATCTTGGCACCTTTGTTGAAAATTAATTGATTATAGATGTGTGGGTTTATTTCTGGGGTATCAGTTCTATTCTACTTGTGTAAATGTCTAACCTTATGCTAGTATCGCACTGTTTTGATTACTACAGATTTGTAACAAGTTTTGAAATCAGGAAAAGGATGAGTCTTACAAATTTGTTCTTCCTTTTCAAGATTATTTTGGCTATTCTGGGTCACCTGAAGTTCTGTATGATTTTTAGCATGAGTTTTTCCATTTCTGAAAAAAATATTGTTAGGATTTTCCCAGTGATTTCGTTGAAACTGTTTATCACTTTGGATAGTATTGTCATCTTAACAATGTTAAGTCTTGCAATCAATGAATGTGGATGTCTTTCCATTTATTTAGGTCTTTAATTTTTTTCAGCAATGTTCTTCAGTTTTCAGTGTACAAATCTTGCACCTCCTTGGTTAAATTTATTCCTAAGTATTTGATGCTATTTTAAGTGGAGTTCTTTTACTCTGGAATGTTTGCTGCTAATGTTTAGAAATGCAAATCATTTCGTGAGTTGATTGTGCATCCTGAAACTTTGCTGAATTTGCTTCTTAGCTCTAATGGTGTTTTTGCGGATTTCCTAAGGTTTTCCAGATGTAATATCATGTCTTCTGTGAATAGAGATAGTTTTACTTCTTTCTTTTTTATTTGAATGCTTTTTATTTTCTTTCTCTTGCCTAATTTCTTTAGCTCTGTATGCTTTTATAGCATATATTTCCATATCAAAATATTTGTTTTTTGCATTATGTGTGTACTTTCTTTTTCATGAAAAAATTTTGCAACCTGCTTTTATGACACATGAAATTATAGAGCTGCTTTTTTTTTGCCAACATATATAGATCTATCTCATTTAAAAAATTGTTGGATAGTATTCTAATTATACCATACCATAGTTTATTTAACCATTCCACAAATAATGGATATTTAGGTTATTTTCAATTATTTGGAATTTATATTTTAACTTTATGCTGTCTTTTATTCTTATGCAAAAGTTTCAAATCTTTTATGTAGTCAAATTCATTACACTTTTTTCCTTTGGTGCCTCTGGGTTTGGGGTTATGCATGGAAAGTCTTTCTTTACTATAAGTCTATGTTAAAAATTTTCTTTTTTCTAGCACACTTGTTGATTTATCTTTTATGTTTAAATCTTTATACTTTTAGGAACTTATTTTGGCTTAAGGAATGTGGGAGGGATCCAGTTTCATTTTCTTCTGAACGGCTGTCTGGTTTTCCCAACATCATTCATCAAATAATCCACCAACTAGGAGGTACTTATAAAAGAAATATAAAGTTCAAGTTGAAAAAGGACTAGGACATTTTTATTCCTAGGAGGGTTATGCAGACAAAGACTCATGCTCTGGAGCATGAGTCTCCTGAAAGAAGATGAAACCTACTTATCATTCAGAACTGAATTGGAGCCAGATTAAGAACAACTGCTCAGCCCAGTGTGTGAGACTATGGCTTCTAATTTGGGTTCTTTGCTCATTCCCTTTAATCCAAATATCCCTCCCTTTCTACTTTTCTCTGTGGAATTCAACTCAGTTACCACCTCAACCACAATGAAATATTTATTTGCTCTCCAAAAGTTTCTGGTTTTTCTCGTGCTTTACTTCAAACCCACATATCAGGACATCCAGGAATCCTTTTTAACTGTCAGCTGAGAATAGAAACCTGAAAATGAGAAAAGGTTGACAGGAGAATTGGGCTAGTGCTGGAGACCAGAACATCGTATGGTATGAGGGTATAATTGGGAGAATTACAGGCATTTATGAGTATAGGGTACTCAGTCCATATAGAAATTAAGCCTAAAGACAAGAGTCTAAGGGCAAATCTGAGAGCAGCATTTACAAAGACTAGCCAGGAGGCAAAGAATAAAAACAAGGAAACATAGGACTTACTAATTTTTTTAGTTTCCCACAATGCCTATCAGTTTCCCATGTTGGAGGACTTTAGCAAATATTTATTAATGAATGAATAAATGAATGAGTGAGGGAGTGCTGAACATAAAGTCAAACTCCAGTGTCCCTGTGATTAACAGATGATCTTGGGAAAGTCATTTAAACACTCTTACCAATTTTCTGAACTATAAAATGAAAGTAATAATATTGTGCAACCCCACCTCTGAGGATTGTCATCAGGACCAAAATAGAAATGTTGTTTAAACATGTGTAAAGGCTTTGTCAATTGTCATCCCTCCATAAATGCTGTGCCTAGGCTCCTTCTTAGAGAGGCAGGATATACACATGTCCGTGTACAAATTTACATATTATTTTATTTTGTCTTCTGTTTTTTCTCCTTTTAACACTCTAGTAACTTAATTTTCACTTATTTTTTTTTTCTTTTTTTTTCTTTTTTTTTTTTTTTTGCGTTACGCGGGCCTCTCACTGCTGTGGCCTCTCCCGTTGCGGAGCACAGGTTCCGGACGCGCAGGCTCAGAGGCCATGGCTCACGGGCCCAGGCGCTCCGCGGCATGTGGGATCCTCCCGGACCGGGGCACGAACCCGTGTCCCCTGCATCGGCAGGCGGACTCTCAACCGCTGCGCCACTGGGGAAGCCCAATTTTCACTTATTTTAAAGAACAAATTCATCGCTAGCTTATATTAACAAAGATGCTGTAAACAGCAAATCATCACACATCCTGCTTTATGTCACCTCTGCCCACACAACTTCAGAGACTGAAGCTACAAGTGTTTCTAAATACTGGAAAATCAAAATAACTACTTTATAAGTTATTGGAGGACATTTCAAATGTCACAATTCAGCACACAGAATTGTGAATTGTATTTTAAAAGAAAAATTTTACTTCTTAATCTTACTTGATTAAATGAGACATCACTGCAGAAAGCTGAAAGCCTCATCTTCTGGTTCTTTCTGGTATAAGGAAATCCTCCATGAAAATGTTAAGAACTAACCTGGCTGGATTGCAGAGCCTGGGACTTAGCATTAGAGTAGAATAAGGCAAGAGCAGAGATCAGATGAGACCAGCTCTAGAATTATTAAGTAGTAGCCTTGATTTCCATGAAAGTTACAAAATTCATTTCTTCCTGAGTTATGATAAAAGTTTTTTTCTAAACTTTCAGGGAAATTTTGGTTCTGGTCTAAAACTTCACATATTTGGTGTCTATCCAAGGACAAATTATTTTTGGAAGTTTTAGCAAATTTGTTCTCCCACTCTCGAATTAGTCAGTGAAACCAAAATAAAATTTTTCTGTCTTCAAAAACAAGTGTGTTTATAAAAGTCAGGCACAAGAACTCCTGGAGAACATAAACCAATAACGTGGGAGGAAGTACTGGATCATGTCTGAAATTTCATTGGTTCTGAGGACCTCTAATGGACCATTTTCACCCAAATTTGAAATGTGTGGTTGCAACTGGATTCTATTTGTGGTACACAGTGCTCTGAAAGACACGAACATTTATGGAACAAATAAATGGAAACTGTGGAATATCTCCAATTACTCACAATATCCTTACATTTCTTTCTGGAAAAAGTTTTCTAGAAAAAGTACATAAGCCAAAGATAATTTGACACACTAAAATAACTGTTGACTTACTTTTTCTGACTGTTCATTGAAAGGGAAAATTTCAGTGACACATCTCTGGGGAGCTAAGAGAAACTTAACTACAAAGTATTATCCAAAGCCAGAATTTGGAATATGTGCATTCGTGAGGTACAGGGAAACTTAAGAAAATTGTGAAAATGTCACAACTGTGAAAGAGAGTAAAGAGATCTCACTTTAAAATCAATGATAAATATTAATTAGGTACCTATCATTTGCATAATACATGATACTAGATATATTAGGCTGAAAAATGTGTGAAATAAAATTTGTAATTTATGGCAAGACAAGAAAAATTTAAGCATAAAAAATTTTCTCTGCCTTTTGGCCTCCTATGTCCCCTCACTGTGCATTGTGTGTCTGCATTGTTCATCAAACAAACCTCTCCACTGGCAGAAATATCTGCTCAACCATAAAGAGCAACATTCTCCTAGCACCAACAAGACAACTCCTTAAAAGATAACGTTCCTTCTTAATCTTGTAAGGGGCCACAGTGACCCATGACCCACTACTCGCTTTGTATGTATACACCTGGATTGTGTAAACTGTCAGTAATATGTACGTCATTTGATGGACAGCTCTCTATCTCAAAACTTTATGTAACTGTGCTTTGACTTTTAATGGGTAGAATAGTTTTTGGAGCTTTCTGAGAGGCTGTTCCTGGCTTATAATCCTCACTTTGTTTCGAGTAAAATTTTCCATTTCTTTGTTATATCAACATTAATTTTTCGTTGACAAATGGAAGTTACAGTGAATTAAGGACACATTGTGTTTTGACGTTGGAAAAAATGAGATATTATTAACACTGTAGTATCTGTGATAGGGGCTAAGCACTGTGCTTGGAACTGTATAAATGGTGACAACACTCATAGGAAAGATGGCACTTCAGACCTGAATCTTTACCAGGTGAACTGTTTAGCCGAAAGACAGGTTCTCTGCTCTCCTCTTACTCCTCATAGGTAAACAAGTGCAAGAATCTTCACCAAAAATATTTTAATCATGCAAAAACGAAGTGTCAGACACTTTTATAAATATAATTTCTTCATAGGGCTATGTTTATTTAACTTGTTTTGTCTATCACTAGAGCATTATGTAGACATGAGATTTTAATAATCTTTCCTGATGATGACAAGGTTTTAATTCCCCATACCTATCATATATGTGTTCAGTTCTATAAAAACACAATTTGGAGGCTGCCTTTCGGACAGAATTCCACAGAACCATATTCCTGTACCTAACCCATTGTTTCTGCTTATAGTCCCTTAGTATGGATATTGATGACTTTTAGTGGCAATTATATATTTCTCTTTATTTCTAACTTTTGACCCAGACACAGTAAACGTGACATAGCATCTACTCCTGCATGTCTAGGCCTACACAAATTGGTGAGGCAAAGATAAGCTTGTTCTACTTCTTCCTTCTAAATATTCACTCTTACCTTTCCATAGAGCACCCTTTTCCTCCACTCACTGTTATTCCTGGAAGTTAAGGTCTCCTACGGAAGCACACCTCTTAAGCTGACAACCTCACTCCCCACCAACCCACTCCAATAAAACCTCATGAAGTTCAGAATTCTATTTCTTAAGACCATTGCTCCCCCTGGTTTATACTGGGTAATCATAGATTATTTCTACCCTAAAGTGTAAGCAAGTCCTTTAACCTATCAAGTACACCATCATCTTTGTCCCTTTGTAATAGGGAAGAACCTTTGTATTCTAAGTTAATCACTAAAGGGATGTTGCCTATAAGCTTAAATTATACATAATGACCCATCACTGGGAACCCTGCCTCCCAGGTAATGAGCATTAATCTAAAATACCTTTGTTTAGCTCACAGGAAACATCCTGCCAGGCCCACCTGTGAATGACTGCAGGGAGGAAGAAATTAACACATTCCCCTCTGGAGGCTGATGGGAACCAGGAAGTGTTTGATTTTACTCCCTCCCCTTTTAATATAAAAGAAGCCTGAATTCTAACTCAGGCAAGATGGTCCTTTGGGACACTGGTCCACCATCTTCTTGTTTGGCTGGCTTTCCGAATAAAGTTGGTGTTCCTTGCCCCAACAACTTGTCTCTCGATTTATTGGCCTGCTGTGCAGCACGCTGTACAATCTTGGACTTGGTAACACCTCCAACTATTTTTATTTTGAAAAATGTTAACCTTTGGAAAAAAGACTTGCTGAATGATTTGAATAATAGTATTTTAATGTGTTATTAAAACAGTGACTATGTATGTTAATAATGCTTCAACAAACTTGAATTAGACAAAAATGTGACTAATATTTGCTGGGTGTTTTGTAGAGACCACCCTGTACAAGAGCATTACATGCATATTTCATTTAGTCAAATAGCTCTCTGAAATTAGAAATAGTAACAGTTCCATTTTTACAAATGAGGAAACTGAGCCCTAGAGAACTTAAAGATCACACCCTTAGTAAGATGCAGAATTCAAACCTCCATGACTAATTCCAGAACCCTGGCTTACAGTTTACTATACCTGTTAAAATACATGTCAACATAATAACTAAATGCAGTGTGTGAACCTTGATTGGATCCTAGATGGTGGAAATCAAAGCAGCAAAAAAGACATTTGGGGGACAATTTGGAATTTTTTTGCAAATATGGAATTACTATTAGTTTTCTTAAGTGTAATAATATAATTGTAGTTAGGTAGGAAAATGTCTTTATTTTTAGCAATGAAGTATTTAGGAATGAAGTTTCATTATGTCCTCAACCTACTTTCAAATGCTTCAGTTAAAAAATGTGTGACACACACACAAGCATGCACCCTCACACAGAGCAACTAACTGTTGGCATAATGTTAACCACTGTTGAATCAATGTGAAGGGTACCTGGATGTTCACTGTACTAGTCTTTCAACATTTCCCTAGGTTTGAAATTTTTTTAAATAAAATGTTGGGGGAAATGAACATTTAGACAAGCCTCTTAAATAATTCATAGAATCTCAGGAAATTTTAAAGATTTAAAATTTTCATGAGATTTTAAAGATCAAGTGGAGTCTTACACCATCTTTTCCTTTGCTGCTACTTAAATGATTTTATTTCACCAACGGTATAAACAAGATTACACCCTACACAATGTACAAATAAGCATTAAAAACTATGAAAGTGTATGTATTGTAGTATCAGCATAGGGACTGGTATTAACAGAAAATTTTACTTTCCTTACAGTTTTACAACGATCGTGTATTTTCAGAAAAATGTCATAAAATTTTCAATTCCACTTAAAAAAAGGAGAGAGAGAGAAAGCCCTAAAAATTCCTTATTGCCTCCTGTCCCTCTGGTGAAAACTGTATGTCCTGGAAATCAGTCTTTATTCTGTTCGTGTCCCTCTGCAGGTGGAATTTTGAGCTGTAAATAGGAACTTGGGATTCCACCGCTTTTTCTGTGCACGGAGCTGTGCTGCAAACAATAATTAAGCACGACCGAGAAAAGTTAATGTTTTACAAAGAAGTAAGTGGCGGCCAAAAACAGTTCGATTCTTGGATTTGGAACGCATCCTTTGGTGCCCAAATCTCCGGCCAACCTAGAACGCGAGCGCAGGTTACGGGATCCCCAGGCACAGCAGCGTTCCCAGAGACAGCGGCGGCCGGAGGCTGGCCTTCAGGGAGTATAACGTCCCCCGACTCCTCGGCCATTCCGGATCTAGGTGTCGGGGCATCTGCCAATAGTAAGCGAGAGGCGAGGCCAGTCCATCCTGCCCTCTCTGCCAATCGGGAGCGAGGGGGCGGGTCCGGGAAGGCTGCTGGCCGTGGAGCCCTGGAGCGAGGAAGAGGGGTCCGCCCTCTGCGCCTCGGCTAATTGAAAGCGAGGGGCGGGTCCCGGGGCGGGTCCCGGAAGGCGGTGCCAGGCGCAGGTGCGAAGACTGGGCGGTAGGGCTGCGGCCTCCGCCGGCGGGCAGTATGGAAGACGTGAGTGCGCGGATGCTGGTGGCGAGCGACAGGCCCGGAGCCCACTCTTCCGGTGCTGGGCGCGCTGGGCGGAGATGGGGGTGGGGGCATCCCTGGCCAGAGGAGCGCCTACTGCGCGGGGCTGCCCGGGCGCGGGGCTGTGGGAGGAGGCACCGGGGCGGCGTCGGGGTCCGGGGCGGTGTCGGAGTCCACGCCGGCCCCGGGCTTATTTTCCGGGCAGAAGGCCGGGCGCGCGCCAGCCCCGTGCGGGCGCGTGTCGGGTCACGGAACTGGGGCGACCCGAGGTGAGCGCGGGGCCCCGGGCGCTGGGTCGCTCGGACGCCCTGGCGTAGGGGCGAGTCCCCGTCCTCTTGGGTCCCGGCCTTGGCCCTGAGGGCTGTGACTTGGAGCGGCTGCGGCAGACCTGTCGTTATCATCACTCGAAAACCCACATTAGAGAAAAACAATGTCGTGGTATTTTGAATCGAAGCATGGTAGGAGTGAAGGGATTTTTAAATCTCTTTACTTAGATGGATCCAAACCAGATTATTAAAAAACCAGTGCACTAGTTACAGTGTATATAGTGTACAGAGTGAAGAGAAATTGCAAAAATCTTTGCTTAAATGTATTAAAACATTTTTAGGAAAAGCATGTATTTGTGCCCCAAATTAACTGGGTTACCCATTGGCACAAAATTCTTGCTCTTGAAAAATGCAAAGTTGATAGTTATATTAAAGCACTGATTTGAGTTAATTAATAGGAATATTACTGTGATCCTACCACTGAATGAGGTGCATCAGGCAAGACACATGAAACACAGTTCCAGCCCTACACAAGACCTTAGATTCTTGTGCAAATAGTGACTATAGTTCAGTTATCTTGACTAAATAAAGACCGAACAATTTCTAATGATAAGACTAAAAAATTCTATTTTTTTTTTCAGTTGAGAACGTGGAAAGCTAACTGTAACACCTGGAAGTAGATTTGAGACTCATATATATTTAAAGAAAAACTGTTTGTTTCTAAATTTTTTAAGAGTGAGATTCATGAACTGACAATGTGTGGAGAAAATGAGTAAGAGGAAAATTAGAGACTCATCAAAATGTGTGCAGTAAATGCTTCTTGGTTGGTGCTAAGCTGCCCCAGGGTTCTTGGGTCTGTAGCTTTTAGCGTTAGGATTAGTACAACCCTAGAAATTTGTTTCACCAAACAGTTGGAGAGTAATGTTTCACCAATAACTACATAGCTTTAGATCTGAGCAAGTCGCCTGCTTTTGGTATTTTGTGGATATGGTTTCTGCCACTCAGTAGAAAGCTAAAAACTGTGTGCCATGTCTTAGGCCCAGACACCTAAATGAGTTAAAAGAGGCAAAGGCTTTTTAGTTAACGGTTCTTTGTTTGCAAGTGGGTGAACCAACTGTGGCTACTTTAAGGAAGAAAGGGATTTATTTGAAAGGATATAGGGTAGATGAACACCTAGGCTTCTGAAAGGAACCAAACAAGGGCAGCTCAAGGGATCCAGAGACAGGGGTCCTTTCAGAATCTGCCCTGGGATGGATCGCCTCAACCATGGACTCCGTTTGCTTTGCTGCTCTGAGAGAGAGTTGGATTGGCCCAGCCCTTTCTGGTTCCATGACCACCCCAGGACAGAGGAGGGTGAAGAGCATCAAAGGATGTTCCCCTTGAGACTTAATGCAGAGGTAGACATTGGGTCCCCAAAGGAAGTAGCTATTGTCACAAAAGAAGAGGGAGGAGATGGTGTGGAAAAAACAACAGCTATCTTCACTTGCAGATGGTGAGTTCCAGAGGATGCTGTTTGTATGGTTTTCCCACATTTCCTATAGGCTCCAAAGGGCAGTGTATTTGATGTAGTCACCAAATACATTGTATTTCATGAACATTGAAAAAGTGACATAGAAACCATATTGTCCCCAGCCCCTTCAGTGTAGTCAGGGAAAACAAAAGGCATACACATAAAGGAAGCAATACAAGGCAGCATAAGAAATATTCCAAATTAATATTATGGGCAGTAATTTTTTAGGAGTTTTAAAGTAGAAAGAAAACACTTGGCAGGACAAGTTTTATAGAGAATATAAGTTTTGGTTGGACTTCGAAAGATGAGTTGGATTCTGAAAAAGATAAGAGAGGATATTTGTGGGGCATTCCAGAAAGCTCACACAGGCTAGAGGAGAAGGTGCATGAAAGGGAACGAGTGGGAGATAAAGTAGACTATTGTCTTACAGTCAGGGTTTCAATGCTACCTTTTAAAAAGTTCCCAGATCCCAACTGTTCAAGAAGTTGGGCCGTCTTTCATTCACTCAACACACATATTGAGTACCTGCTGTGTATCAGGTACTAAAGGTACAAAGAACATAGTATAATGTAGAGTCCTGCCCTTGTGAAGCACACCTTATTCGAACCACTTTGATACCTTGTCCTTCCTTATGCCTGAAAGAACCAAAAACCTGTATATAATATATGAAAAAACAGGCGCGGCCGCCCCCGGAAGTGGACTTCGCCTGCCAAAATCGGTTTCACGGGGAAGGTTATCAGGAAGGCTATGAAGAAGGAAGTAGCTTGGGTATGATTGAAGGAAGACAGTATGGCACGTTACATGGAGCTAGAATCGGATATGAGGTCGGGTGCTACCAGGTTTTGCTTTTGCTTGGAGATGCCTGCTGCACGGCTACGCCACTGAGAAAGACAGCAAAAAGATGAAGGTCTTAGAATCGTTGATTGGAATGATTCAGAAATTCTCTTATGATGACCCTACTTATGATAAACTTCATGAAGACTTAGAGACAATTAGAGGGAAATTTAAGCAGCTTTGTTCATGACTAAACGTCCAGCTTGACTTTAAAACTAGTGCAGCAGGTTCTGGACTTTCATTTTGAGGATGACAGACGCACAAAGGTAAAACATCAGGGAACAGATGTTCTTTTGTCAAGTGTTTAAAAATGTGATTAAAGGCAAAACAGTGATGGGGGATTCATTGTTTTGCAGGGCAGGTTCCAGCTTGGCTGGTGAAAGGGCTTCCTTCCCCCGAGGTCTGCCGGGTAGCCTCGGTGCTCCCCACGGGCCCCCTCCACATAGGCCTGTCCTTTGTTGGGCCCTGTCTGCTCTGCAGCGTGAACGCGGCCCTGGCAGAGCCCTCACCATTCTGCTCTTCTCTGGTCCAGGGTCCAGGCCCCTGGCTCACGGGTTCTCGTCACCTGGCAGGCCTGGCTGGATCTAGACTCAGGTTGGCTCTGGATAGGATAAACCTCCCCTTTACCCCCCAGGCTTTGGTCAGTGCTCAGAGGGACAGTTTTTTTTAAAATGAGAGCCACAGGGTTGGCACGAAGCAGGTTAATGGGAAGGAGTGATGGGTACTGTGACATTTATTGACCCTTGAGATGTGCCAGTGCTGTGACCTGCTTCTCATGTTTGATTTAGTCCCTTCAAGAGCCCATGAGGTAGGCGTTATTCCCATTTTATAGACAAGGAAACTCAGGCCCAAGAGACTGCCTGGTCCAAGGGCAGTGGGCGGCAGAGCTGGAACTCCAGCCCTGTCTCCTGCTGCCTGCTCTGGAATGCATGGTTGCACCCACAGTCTCGGGGTCCCTGCCTGCAAGTCCCCACTATGCCCCGTGGAGCCCTGGGGCATCTCATGTGGCCATGGGTGTGGGCATCTGGCTGAGAGGAGGAGAGGCCAGCCCTGTCCCCAGGGAGCCGGGACGTGCTCTTCCTGTGTCCCCGGGTGGGTGGGGATCTGCAGTATCAAAAATGGTCAAGGGGAGGAGACTTTAGGGTCACTGCTCTATGTGCAGAAACTTTGGAGCCTTACTGCAGCCTCCTTCTAGTGTGAGTTCTTCTGTCTTCTGCCGGGACTTAAAAGGCATCATCTGTACATGGTGCATGGCCTCAGGTGCGCCTTTGTCACAGACACCAGCAGCGCTTATCTCTGGCTGGTGGGATGGAGGGGCTTTTGTTGTTGTTTTTCTGGGTGATTTTTTGTGCTTCCTAAGCTATCTGTTTGGAAGATGTATTATTTTTATAATTGGAGAAAAAATAAAGAGTATATTTTAAAGCAAAAAAGCCCCCCAAAATGAAACAAAACAAAAAATACATGAAAAAATACTTGTTGAGATCATAGACATCAGGCGATGAAGGACAGTGATCTTGGAGAGATGGGAAGCAAATGACGTGAGCCATATGATTGCCCCAACTCACTTCCTTGAGAGAGTTTTCGGGGTGGGCAGAGGAAGGGGGACCAAGTGGGGCTTCAGTAGACCCCGAGTTGAGGAAATGGAGCTGAATCTGGGGATACCGAAGCAGCTGGAGTTCACAAGACAGAGAACCCAGAAAGGAGAGCGCTGCGCAGAGGGAGAGCTCGGAAGAGGTGCAGAGTCCCCTCAGGTATTCAGCTGAGTCCTGTTCTTCATGCCTCTGAGGAAACTCCCTGAGGACTGGGAAAATAACCACTCAGAAAGACCAGAGGGAGCAGTACTGTCATGCAGGGCCAGGAGTAGGGCCTGTTCTTCCAGCCAGACTGGAAACCTCATAATCACAGGGTATTAGGTTTTCAGAAGGGTCTTGCCTCACTTGTGGGGAATAATTAGCACTAGACCAAACATGGTATGGTCCCACCTAAGAAAGCCCCTTAAAAGAAAGACCAAAAAGATCAAGTGACGTAACTGAATCCCAGAACAAAGCTCAATAATATAGGAATACAAAAATGTCCAGCACCCAAAGAGGTAAATTTTGCAATGTCTGGCCTCCAGTCCAGAATTACCAGGCACTGCTAATTATGTGATGTAGTGGAGGTGTTAGGTAATGATATGGTGGTAATCATTTTCCAGTATATAAGTGTATCAAATCAACTCATGGTATGCAAACTTACACAATGTGACATGTTAATTATATCTCAATAAAGTGGAAAAAATGATCAAGCATGCAAAGAGGCAGGGAAATACGACATAACGAGTCAATTAAAACTGATTCAAAAATGACATGCTAGAAATAGCAAACAAGGACATTTAAAAAAATTATAACTTTTCTATATGTTCCAAAGGTTAAAAAGACACAGGGGAGATATAAAATAAACCCACTCAAACTTGCAGAAATAAAAACTACAATGTCAGATGAAAAAGGAACAGCACTGAGGCATCAGAGAAGGCAGCATTTTTGCTAAGACAGACACTTGACAGGTGGGGAGGGATGAAGAGGCACAGAGACTGGAAGGATGGCCTGGAGAGATTCATGGACATTAGTTAAGGGAAGAGCCGTAGAGGTGGGACAGCCTCTAACTGAGAAAGCTAGAAGCAGAGGAGTCTTGAAGAGAATAGAAATCATCAGAATTGCTCCATGAGGTATGGCAAACTAAACAGGAAGCTATCTAGGCATTGAATTTAAAAAATTGCAGCAGCATTGAATGCCTGGGAGTGGAAATTGAGAAGCCCATTCCAGATCTGATCATTTCCCAGATTGCTGTGTTATCTTTATAATCCTGGTGCACAGCAGCCTGCCCTTACACCATTGGTCCCCCTCTCTACCCCTTCCAAAGTGAAGAGCCCATATCCTCTGTCTCCAAATCCAATTCTCAGACTTCCCCTTTTCCCACTAAATTTTCATTTCCCTCTTGTTCTAGTGCAATTATCTAACCTAAATTTTTTGCATCATTTGTACTATTCATTTGCTAATTTATTATGTACTGCCCCATAATATGCCACACACTATATTCTATTGTGCATTCTTATATTGTTCAGTCCTGCATGCCTTTATCCTAACCTCCCCGATGAAAATGTAATCTCCTTTTGAATAGGGACTGTGTCTTACATTCTTTTATCTCAGGAACAGTGCCTTATATGTAACAGTTTTCAGTGAGGCTCTGAGACTGAGAGATTGTTTTATGCACCAGATACCTAAGATGCTGTTCCTGTCAAGACCCTAACTTTAAACATGACTAACAAGATTTTGAGGTTGCAGCTCAGCCTTTGCTGGCTACTTCAGTGACATTGCAACTAGTTGTTTTCATTGAGAATCTGGTATCTACAAACTGAAATCTCCAGGGTCTATCAGGGTGATCTGTTTCTATTAACACTCTTAACATATTTCTCTCATGATTGAAAGTTTGTTTAAGACCTCTTAGTAATGCCTCAACCAGCTTTCCAAAATTTTGTGGAACACCGAGATATAGTTTAAGAATTGCAATCATATGTAATTTTTATCAATAATATAAATAATGTTGGGGACTACCCTGGTGGTCCAGTGGTTAAAACTGCGCTTCCCACTGCAGAGGTCACAGGTTTGATCCCTGGTAAGGGAACTAAGATCCCACATGCTGCACAGCACAGCCAGAAATGTAAATATGTGTGTGTGTGTGTGTGTGTGTGTGTGTGTGTGTGTATAATGTTAAATAAATCAATATCTAAGTTTTGAGGGCTTGAAGAAAATTATTTCAGATTAATGAGATTAATAATTGATAATTAATGAGATTATTTATACATAATCTCATTATGTCTTACCTCATTTGGAGATAAAGAATTAAGATTTCTTCTACTTGTTTTAATAATTGTTTTTACCAGTTTACAGTAGTCATCAAGAAGTTTATGGTATTTTTTTAAAATTGGCTTTAGGTAGGGAGTGTGTTTTCTTGCCTATAATTTGTGTAATGAATTTTAAAGCTTTATAGTTTAGTAGATTTGTCTTGGAAACATAATCCAAAGAGTGGTGATTATAACTTGCTTTTTTCTGCACCTCAGGGTTCCTTGGATCTCATCCAAAGTATTGAAGATGACCCCCTTCTGGACAGCCATCATCTCCCACATCACTCATTACACACTCATTTTAGGCCCAGATTCCAGCCTCTTCCTACAGTCATCATTGCAAATCTTCTCTTGTTGATACATGTAAGTTGACTGGGAGAAAGTGATCCATCCAAAGGTGATGTTTTTCAAAAATTTATAACCTCTTCAGAGGGCAGTTTGGCTATATCTATTAACATTTAAAGTGTGCATACTTTTTTACTCATATCTCTACTTCAAATAATTTATTGTAGACATATTTGCACACATGTAAGGATATCATTTATGATAGCAGTGTTGTCTGTAATATGAGGAAACTACAAACTGCCACCATCCAGAAGATGCTTTGTATGTCCTGTCCATATGAAGGAATGCTTATACAATATTAAAAGAGAAACTTAGAAGAGAAACCTGGGGTGGATGTGTACCCTTCACGGTTCATTGTTGAATGGAAAAAAATGAGGTTTACAGTGGTGTGTACAGAATGTTCCTGTTTGTACATTTTAAAAGGGTGTTGAGAGAAATGTGTATATGGGTGATGTTGTGACTTATAAGAAATATATTTGGTCATTCAGATGATCAAAATATAGTTCTCATATGTCTTTGGTCTTCATCCATGGTTTCTGGCTCATAGCTCCCAAAACCCTTGGAATTTCCTGATAAGAGCAATGGGAGCATCTTTTGTTATAATTTTTGGTCTTTTGTCCTCAGTCCCTTCAAAGTCATAAAGGTGAAATGGGTGTCTTGATATTCATAACAACCCCTTTCCACCACTGCTGTATTTATGTTGGTGAGGTGACTTTGGAAAGCACCTAAGGATGGGGGCTGTTGCCAGGGGAACCAAGCAGGAACAAAGGGTTGGAACTTTCAGTCCCACGCCCTGGCCTCTGGGGATGGGAAAGGTGCTGCAGGTTAAATCATGCACCAATGGCCAATGATTTAATCAACCAGGCCTATGTAATGAAGCCTCCATAAAGACCCAAAAGGAGGGGTTTCAGAGAGCTTCCAGGTTGGTGAGCTAGAACACTTGTTATGAACCACTGCCAGGCCCCCAGACTCTACCAGGACAGAAGCTCCTTTGTTTAGGAACTGGCAGGAAGTATGTCTTCATCGGGCTATTGATTTGTATCTTTTAATATCCTTTGTAATAAATTGGTAATGTGGTGAGTAAACAGGTTTCCTGAGTTCTGTGAGCCAGTCTGGCAAACTAATTGAACCCAAGAAGGAGTTGATGGGAACCTCTGATTTATAGCCTGTCAGTCAGAAGTGCAGGTAACAACCTGGATTTGCAGGTGGTATCTAAAGTCCAAGGAGGGGGTTGTGGGAACCTCTGATTTGTAGCCAGTGGGTAAGAAGCACTGGTGACAACTTGGACTTGCAGTTAGCATCTGAAGTGAGGGCAGTCTTGTGGGACTGAGCCTTCAACCCATGGGATCTGATGCTCTCTCCAGGTAGTGTCAGAACTGAGTTGAGCTGTCTTCACCAAGACACCCATTTCACCAGTTGAGCTCCCAGTTGGTGTCAGAGATTTGCCGCCCGCCTCCGCCGTCCCCTCCCCCCCACAAACACATTGGAATTGGTACTGGAAACTTTTAACGTTTATTCCTGTATTCTGTAATAGAATTATTTCCAGAAGCATTCACAAGACCCATTTTTTAATTTTTTTTTTTTTTGCTCTACGCGGACCTCTCACTGCTGCGGCCTCTCCCGCTGCGGAGCACAGGCTCCGGACGCGCAGGCTCAGCGGCCATGGCTCACGGGCGCAGCCGCTCCGGGGCATGTAGGATCCCCCCGGACCGGGGCATGAACCCGTGTCCCCTGCATCGGCAGGCGGACTCCCAACCACTGCGCCTCCAGGGAAGCCCCACAAGACCCTTTTAATGCTAGTTGCACTGAGTGCCTCAATGGAAGGGACACCTAGTATATTTTAATGTTTACTTTTTGTACTATTTGAATTTTTTTATCATATGCATGTATTTTTCAGTTATAAAAACAAAAAAAGATACAAATAAATCTATATATGTTGACATGGAAATTTATCTATTTATTTATACCTAGGAAATAGTGTTAAGCAGAGAAATCAGTGTACTGTTGCCCCATGTTTTATATGATAAAATTACAAATGTCTGGGGATTTTTTAAAATGTGTGTTGCAACCACTGATTTTTAAAAATCAGTGTACTGTTGCCCCATGTTTTATATGATAAAATTACAAATGTTTGGGGATTTTTAAAAATGTGTGTTGCAACCACTAGATAAATAAATCCAGGAGATCTAATGCATAGCATAGTGATTATAGTCAACACTAATATTATAAATTTCAAAGTTGCTAGGAGACTAGATATCTTAATTGCTCTCACCACAAAAAAGAAATGGTAATTATGTGACATGATACAGGTGTTGGCTAAAGCTACGGTGGCCATCATTTTGCAATATACAAATGTTTCAAATCAACACATTGCACACCTTAAACTTATACAGTGTTATGTCAATTATATCCCTCAATAAAAATAAATAAATAAAGTTCAGTGTCATAAAAACAAAACAAGACACATGTATGAATGGTCTTGTAGGCTTACTGGGGGCTCTGCTCCAAGTCTGTTAATTATTTCCTCATTTTGGTTACTGCAGTCTCAAACACTAGGGGCTGTAGTTCTTTGCGGCAATGTGAAAGATCAAAAGAAGGCAGATTCTCGCCGCTCCTTGGGTGTTCATGAGGAGGGTGGATGTGGTTGAGGACTGGCCCAGCTGCTGCTCCAGTGAGGTGCACTGTGGAAGACTTGCACTCAGAACTGAGTGCATTGAGGACAGAGGTGCACCTGTTTTCCTCATGTAG
Organism: Lipotes vexillifer; assembly: GCF_000442215.2. Lineage (NCBI taxonomy): Eukaryota > Metazoa > Chordata > Mammalia > Artiodactyla > Lipotidae > Lipotes > Lipotes vexillifer. The sequence continues at coordinate 80,610 of NW_006799247.1, read as the reverse complement.
ATCTAGTAAGTGGCCTGATTCTGCCATGGCTTCCTGATCCCCAAATAGCAGCTGAAGCGCTTTTTTCCTTGTGCCTCTTTGTATTGATATAATTTATAAATTATATAATTATAAATTATATAAAGAGTATAACATACTCTTTATGTATGTACAGTACACACACACACCACTTAAAAAAAACTTTACGTTAAATTGCCTGCCTTCGATACTGTGGGATTGATTGCCCTAATTTTAGGACTAAGAAAATCTTATGTTAAAGAACAAGAAAAACTAATGTCTTTATATACTACTTTGTATAAAATGGATCAGTTGGGTTCAATGTACAGTATATTACAGTAAAGGGAATATGTTGACTTTTCCACTTTTGCTTTATGAGGATGTGCATCTTGAGCTGCTATAGCAAATATTACTGCTCTTGACAAACCACATAAATTTTAAATAGATTTATTACATGCTAAGATTGGCTGCTATTGGATGCTTGGTGATGGATGCTAATAACAGCATTTAAAATTTTCTTTGATTTTTTTAAAAATTATAGAATAATACTGCCTTATGGTTAACAAGTAAAACATTACCAGAGTATACAAAGATATAATCTTCCCTTTTCTCTGCTTCACCCCTTCTCCCTGAGTTAATAAATGGGGTCAGTTCACTGTATCTCTTTCAGTGTCTTTTGTTAAGTTCATACAAATGTATACAAAAAGATTACCACGTTATAAAAGGATGTCCCCCATTTCCAAAAAAGAAAAAAATTGGATAATACGGTATTTATTACTCATCAGCAGTGTTCCTCAAACTTGAGCATGCACCAGATACCCTGGCAGGCTTATTACACTACAGGCTGCTGGCCACACCCCCAGAAATTTTGATTTGGGGCCTGAAAATTTACATTTCTAACTGGTCTGGAGATCACACTTTGAACTACTACTTTACACCATACTTTCTTTAATCTTAACATATCATAGATATCCACCCAAACTAATACATAGAGCTTTAGTTAATTCTTTTTTTTTTTTTTTTTTTGTCTGTGTTGGGTCTTTGTTGCTGCACTTGGGCTTTCTCTAGTTGTGACGAGAGTGGGGGCTACTCTTCATTGTGGTGCACGGGCTTCTCATTGTGGTGGCTTCTTTTGTTGTTGAGCACCGGGCTCTAGGCATTTGGGTTTCAGTAGTTGTGGCACCAGGGCTCAGTAGTTGTGGCTCATGGGCTCTAGAGCACAGGCTCAGTAGTTGTGGCACACAGGCTTAGTTGCTCCATAGCATGTGGGATCTTCCCAGACCAGGAATTGAACCCATGTCCCCTGCATTGGCAGGAGGATTCTTAACCACTGTGCCACCAGAGAAGTTGCCTAGTTCTTTTATAGCTGAATAACATTCTATTATGTGAGTGGGTATACCTTAATTTATTCAAATATTCTGCTATGGATGCATACATATACTTGGGCAATTTACAGTTTTTTTTCAAATACAGAGAACGCTGCAGTAAATACATGTGTCCATATATCCTAGGTACTGTGCTTTTACTTCTGAGTGATAGGGTCCTAAGGTAGGATTTCTGGGTCAAGATATTTCCAAATTATTTTTCAGCAGCACTTCCCAGACCAGTCAGCATTTTATGAGACTGTCTGTTTGCCCATATGTTGACATCAATCTTTTAAATTTTTGTCAATCTAATTGGATAGTTGTTCTCTTAAAACTGAAGCTAGAAATAAACTTTTTTAATTCACGATTTTTATTAGTTTTGAGGTGCTAAATTAACTGTTTTTACTCTGTTTAATAAAAGAGAAGTGGGCAGGAAATTGAATTAACATTAAGTACTCATCTTTGTTAGATGGGATTTGGGGTGATTTTTATTTTCTTATTTGTGATTTTATCTGTTTCCCAAATTTTCTGCAAATTTTTCTCCAGATTATCTGTTTAAAAAGTTTGTAAAAATGGCAAAAAATAAAGTATTTTTAAACTCAAAAAAGTAGGATACTGAAAGTCATAGGTATAAGAATATGTGCTGGGGATGGTCATTATTGTTTCTTAAATCCAAATATTGAATATTAATTCTACTGTTTTCCTTTCCACCAGATTGTGTTTGTTGTTTTAGCATTTTTAACAGGTGTGCTTTGTTCTTACCCCAATCCAATTGAGGACAAGTGCCCAGGAAACTATACGAACCCATTGAAAGTTCAGACAGTCATAATACTTGGAAAAGTTATTTTGTGGATTCTGCATTTCCTCCTTGAACAATACATCCAGTATCACCACAGCAAAGTAAGAAACCGAGGCTATAACAAGATCTACCGGTCAACAAGGCATCTTAAAAGCCTTGCGCTGATGATACACTCCACTGGTAAGCCCAGTTGTCTCACTCATCTATTCGGCGGCTTGCTTGAATGTAATAAATGACAGCAGAAAGAAAATGTTAAGTTTGATTTTATAATCAAATACATGCTCTCATTTTTGTGAGAGTGATGTGGCCACTAAAATTAGGATCACCTTAATGTCTTGAAGTTTTTCTTATATTTCCCTTTGAAATCTGTATTTGTTATGTAAGGGAGGAAAAATATTCCCTCTGCCCTTCTAGGTTCTTGCCTGAGATTCCACCAATAAAGGACAGATTAACAGGAGAAAAACGAATAGAAGTTTAATAACATTATACCTCCTGTATACATGGGAGAGACCCAGGAAAGCAGAGTAACTCCACAATGGCCTAAGCCACCCTCTTAAATAATATCTCCAGCTAAAGAACAAAGAAGATGGGGAGGGTTGGGGGAGGGGCGATAGTTCTGGGAGGTGACCAGGAAAAGCACAGTAAACAAGGGTAAGTTTGTTATGCTTGCCTTCTGCATTGATTAGAGTTTCTAGAGATTTAGAGTCATCCTGGTACAGAGAGGGATATAACCTTACAAATGGAGATTTCCCTTATAATTGTAGATGTCTCTTATAAAAGGTAATGGTTTTCAGAGCTTCATCTGTGTCTGCCGTTTCTTAAAAATAATCAGCTTAAGATAATCCTTAAGACAAAGGAGGCATATTTTGGGGTAGTATTTTCTGTCCCCTTCATTATAAGCAAGGTACCCCTGTGTGAAATGTGGACTTTTTCCCCCTTTTGATACTAGCAGACTTACTCATCTCAAGGAGATATACAGCTGATGCTAGTTGATACTTGTAGGATAAGAGGGGATTGTTTTATTTTAAATGAAGCTCGGTGCTTTTCCCGCAGTAAGAGAAAGACTGTTATATAATAAGATGTATTACTAAAACAGAAAACCTGGAAAACAATTTATGAAGGCAAGGTCAGGAAGTCTATCCAGGATGCAGACAATTTAAAGGCTTAATGGAATTAAATTGAACTTCTTTAGGTATTTCTGCCTAATTGTCAAGGTTTCTACCTTTTCTAAAAAGCCCTCTTTTTCAATTTGAGTCCAGAATAAATGTTTGAACATTTTGAAACCAAATTAGAAATTAATTTTTCCCCAGAAAAACAGCTCTACAGAATTTAATGTTATTCCCATGTTCTGGTAGTGCATTTTCTTAAAGGGCAGGCTGTGAGTTCATCTGCTCAGCGAGGTTGTCAATGGGAGTGGGAGGGCCCAGCGGTTGCAGAGAAAGAAGCATTGTATTGGAGTGGCTGGTCTTGAAGCACCTCCAAGGCGCGGCCTTTACTGCCCCCAGAGGAAGAGTGCAGTTTCTACTTCTAGTGCTGATTGCAGTACTTGTTTTTGGCCAGAAGATGTCCCTATAATCTTTGCGCCTCTGACAAAGAGACCAGCAGAAACCTATTTGTATACTGACCAAAATAATGTTCAGTTTCTCCACTGATGGTTTGGAAATAGTATTTTTGAGGCCCACCAAGAGATTGTCTAATCTTTGCCTTTCCTCTGACTTTCAAATTATTGCTACACATGTGACCCTTAATCACAGTCTGTTTCTAAACAATTGGACCCTCAGTTTAATCACAGATGGCATCACTTTTAAGTTACTCATATAAGTACCCAGAAAATCCAGGAGAACTGGGGCAGATGTTTACTTTGTTTCTATTTTCTTTAAATATTTTTTTCTTATTTGAAGAAAAAGAAGGTAAATCTATGAAGATATAGAACTTCCAGCTAATCCGAAGGGTGTAACCATTCTTTTTTTTTTTTTTTGCCTGTGATGGTATTGCCGGGTATTGTCTGGCTTCATCCTGATGCTTGTTATTCTCTGCAGAGAGAAAAATAAATTGATTTTACTTTATTTTGTGGAGATGGGAGAAGGGGCTTTGCTTTCCTTCCAAATAAGTTGAAAATATTTATCTGATTTATCTGTTCTCCTTCGTTAGATCGAAATACATCCTGAACTCTATCAAATGTTATTAGCTGCATAGCAAGTTGCATATTTGTTCTTTTCATTGAAGCGAAAACTTGACCCTTGGAGACATGGTGCTGGGCAGGGTGCTCTCATGATGTCCACAGTGCTTATCATTCAGGGAAATGTCTTACTTTTGCAGTCTCTGCTGCCAGCCTGCAAGTTCACCCTGTGACCTGCCACACTGCTGACACAGGCCTTGCTCAGGGCATCAGAAATCCTCTGGAAACTGTGTGTTCACTCTCCCTGCAGAGGTTTTTCCCTAGTTTTTTCCTCTCCCTAAAGCTGTAAAGTTATATTTGTCTTGTACACAAAACCAATTCATAAATTGAGCTATTGGTCAACATGCTAAGACACTGACATTTATGAGTGCAAGGGGAGGGCATAGGGATTTGTGCTGGACCATTGCTTTGTGTAGAGGGACTTCTGATAGGTTATTTAAACAGGGTTCTTTGGCTCATAGTCATCCCTTTGTACCAAGAAGCAGAAGGTAAATCAAATGAGCATCTCCCCAGCCTTGATCAGACTTGGATAAATATGTTAGTTTTAGGTAATTCTAAGATAAAACATTACAGGAATGACTTCTGCCCCTAAACTTTTCTTTGACAGTCTTCAGACTGTAAGTGCAGAATGAGTTTTAAATGGTTTTCAAAAATAAATAATGGATATGCTGAGCAGGGGGGAAACAGCTCATATTTATTGTCAGCCCATTTTTCAGACAAGGAGTGGAGGTGTTAGGTCATCTGTCCAAGGTCAGCAGCGTGTCCCCGGTTTTTTTCTGGATACTCGCCGCGTCCTTTACTGTGCTGCATGACCAGAAGGGGCCACCGGGTCCTCGTAGAAACTCATTCCTTGAGTTTTAAAAAAGTCCAGATTCTTACGTATTTGTGTCATGAGGCATCATTTGCTCTTAGCCGTGTTGCGTTTGATTTCCATCGTCTACCTTCCTTCGTCGCCGCGTAGCTGGGTGGGTGCCCGCGCCCTCGCGGTACCCCTGCGGGGGCTGCGGCCGGGGCGGTGGCGCGGGCTCCGGGACTCCGCCCCACCCACGCAAGCACGCTGCGTCTCCTCCCCGCAGGCAACACGGCGCTACTCCTCCTGCTCTGCTTGCAGCACTCCTTCCCCGAGCCCAGTGCGCTGTACCTGGACCTCATTCTGGCCACCCTGGCCGTGGAACTGGTCTGTTCCCTGACGTGCCTGCTCGTGTACACAGGTGAGAATGACAAGGAGCCTGTTCTTATAGAAAGGCCTTTCACTGCTGGTCGCATCCCCACCTGAAGCCCAGCCCATTACCTTTCTGGCGGGAAACTTTTTCTACGTGGCCGTTACCCTACTGAGCACCCATACTTCATTGCTGACCACATCCAGACTCCTCTAATTTCAGACTACCAGGAACATACCGGTGAGTTGCATTTCTAAAGTTGTGTCATCAACAAATTCTTACCAACTAGAATGAAGGCTTTCCATTAAAAAAAAAAGAAGAAAATGAAAAAAAAAATATCTACAAACTTTTGCATCCTCAAAGGCAACTGAGATGTAAGTCTGGCTTTAAATTAAAATATAGCTAAATATAGGACTTCCCTGGTTGTCCAGTGGTTAAGACTCTGCACTTCCACTGAAGGGGGCATGGGTTCAGTCCCTGGTAGGGGTAAGATCCCACATGCTGTGTGGCAAAATAAAAGTAAAATAAAATAAATAAATAAGTTAATACATGCAAAACTGTATTTAGCCCAAACTTAATTTTGATAAACCATTTAAGAACCCACTTCTTTCTAAATTTAGAACTGTCTGAGGATTGTTCTGTCTGGCTGTTTCTCAAAACTCAGTGGTAAAATTAAATAAGCTTCAAACATGTTAACATGAAAAATAGATGGAAGGATGCCTGAAGAGAAAAAACTCCAAGCCCGGAAGAAACAAGATTTCATTCCTGCTGCAGTACTGACATGCACTAAAATCTGTAATAGCAGCTAATTTGGTGGCATTGAGCAACAGTTGTTTTGTGACAATAAAATACCTTATCTGTCCATTTTGAAAGAGATTATTTCTTCAGTTATGAAGGAAAAGTCACATGGGCCAAAGCTTGTGTTTCATTTTACTGTTTTGTGCCTCTTCTTAAGGCTTCTAGGGCAAATGTTGACTTTGTTCAGTGTATCACAAAAAATTTAAGGTTGTTTCCCTGATACATGCATTTTTCTCGCTTCTATATATTAAAAAGATTTAAAAGATACCTAGTTTTGGTAATGCTGATAGTAATTCTTCATGATATGATTCTTTGATATACTAATTCTAATCTAAATTTGACTAATTTTTCTGCAGTAAAGTAGTTAATCTCTAAAAGTCAAAATGGACTCTTCTCATTGGGCACCTGACTGCCTCTGTAGGAAAAAACTAGGGAAATAAAACTTAAAAGCTTTGTGGTGATTTGATTAGCTTTCCATTTGTTTAAAAATAAGCAACGAGGCTTCCCTGGTGGTGCAGTGGTTGAGAGTCCACCTGCCGATGCAGGGGACACGGGTTCGTGCCCTGGTCCGGGAAGATCCCACATGCTGTGGAGCGCCTGGTCCCGTGAGCCATGGCCGCTGAGCCTGCGCGTCCGGAGCCTGTGCTCTGCAACGGGAGAGGCCACAACAGTGAGGCCCGCGTACCGCAAAAAAATAAAATAAATAAATAAGCAAGGATTCAAAAAATGCCACTCAGTTACCAGCTTTCCAGTAGCCCTGATGTTCGGGCTTCAGCTCAGGAGGAAAGGACTGTAAGGGGCAGCAGGCCCATGTCCAGTGTCCTGTGGTTTAGTGAGAGCTCTCCTTGGCTTATTGTGGTGGAAAGGAAGAGTGGAAGATTCTCATTCCATGTAGATTGCACTGGTGTTATTGCCTGGCCTGTGATATGCTGACTGCATGGAATTTAATTTATTTTAAAAACCACAAACACCAGAAACTATCACAACATTGTAAATCAACTGTACTTCAATTAAAAAAAAAAAAATGGAACACCTTCAGGGAAAAAAACCCCACAAAGATGAGTCTGAAAGATGGACATTTTTCTGTTGTTGAGCTATTGTTTTTTATTTCTGCCTCTTAACTTTTACTTTAATATCCTGTAACTGTTATTTCTTTTTGCCCAGTTCAAGAAACTTAAACTTGTTCCAAGTTTCTTCATTTATCTTGGAGTTATTATGTGGAAGACACCATTATAAGGAGATGCCATATGAACGTAACTCCAATTTAGAGGCAAGCCTCATGGGACAGTCGAGTCTCAACCTTCATCTCCTGAGTGGCGCTGGACACAGTGGCTCACTCCCTTCTTGAGATGCGTTCTTTACTTGTCCTGGGAAGCTGGCTTCCTGGCATCCCGCCTGGCCCCCTGATGGCCCCATCTTCTCTTTTGTTGAGCTCTCTTGGCCTGCATGGTGGAGCCCAGCACTCAGTCCCTGTCTGCACTTGGGTGGGCGCGCTGTTCTCGTGCCATCGGAAGCCAAGGGGCTATTCATATCTCTTTTTTTTTGAAGTATAGTTGATTTACAGTGTTGTACTAGTTTCAGGTGTACAGAAAAATGATTCAGATGTATATATTCTTTTTCAGATTCTTGTCCACTGTAAGTTATTACATGATATTGAATATAGTTCCCTGTGCTATACAGTAGGTCCTTGTTGTTTGTCTATTTTATATATGGTAGTGTGTATGTTAATCCCAAACTCTTAATTTATCCCTCCCTGCACACCCCATTCCCCCTTTGGAAACCATAGTTTGTTTTCTGTGTCTGTGAGTTTATTTCTGTTTTGTAAGTAAGTTCATTTGTATCATATTTTAGATTCCACATATAAGTGATAATCATATGATATTTGTCTTGCTCTGTCTGACTTATTTCATGTAGTATGATAATCTCTGGGTCCATCCATGTTGCTGTAAATGGCATTATTTCGTTCTTTTTCATGGCTGAGTAATATTCCATTGTATATATGTGTCACGTCTTCTTTATCCATTCATCTGTCAATGGACATTTAGGTTGCTTCCATGTCTTGGCTATTGTAAAAAGTGCTGCAATGAACCTTGAGGTGTATGTATCCTTTTTTTCTTTAAACAGATTTATTTATTTTTACTTATTTATTTTTGGCTGCATTGGGTTTTTGTTGCTGCGTGCGGGCTTTCTCTAGTTGTGGCGAGCAGGGGCTGTTTTTCATTGCATTGCAAGGACTTCTCATTGCGGTGACTTCTGTTGTTGCGGAGCACAGGCTCTAGGTGCACAGGCTTCAGCAGTTGTGGCACGTGGGCTCAGTAGTTGTGGCTCGGGGGCTCTAGAGCACAGGCTCAGTAGTTGTGACGCATGGGCTTAGTTGCTCCACTGCACGTGGGATCTTCCCAGACCAGGACTGGAACCCGTGTCCCCTGCATTGGCAGGCAGATTCTTAATCACTGTGCCACCAGGGAAGTCCCCTGCATGTATCCTTTTGAACCATGTTTTTCCTCTGGATATATGCCCAGGAGTGGGATTGCTGGATCATATGGTAAATCTGCTTTTAGTCTTTTAACAAACCTCCATACTGTTCTCCATAGTGGCTGTACCAATTTACATTCCCACCAACAGTGCAGGAGGGTTCCCTTTTCTCCACACCCCCTCCAGCATTTATTATTTGTAGACTTTTTATTTTATTTTATTTTATTTTATTTTATTTTATTTGTATTTGTAGACTTTTTTTTTTGTAGACTTTTTTTTTTTTTTTTTTTTTTTTCTTTTGCGGTATGCAGGCCTCTCACTGTTGTGGCCTCTCCCGTTGCGGAGCACAGGCTCCGGATGCGCAGGCTCAGTGGCCATGGCTCACGGGCCTAGCCGCTCTGTGGCATGTAGGATCTTCCCAGACTGGGGCACAAACCCATGTCCCCTGCATCAGCAGACGGACTCTCAACCACTGCGCCACCAGGGAAGCCCTTTTTTGTAGACTTTTGATGATGGCCATTCTGACTGGTGTGAGGTGATACCTCATTGTAGTTTTGATTTGCATTTCTCTGATTAGCCATGTTGTGCATCTTTTCATGTGTCTGTTGATCATCTTGATGTCTTCTTGGAGAAATGTCTGTGTAGGAGTTTTGCCGAATTTTTGATTGGGTTGTTTGTTTGTTTTTTTGATATTGAGCTATATTAGCTGTTTGTATATTTTGGAAATTAATCCCTTGTTGGTCTCGTGGTTTGGAAATATTTTCTCCCATTCTTTAGGTTTTGTTTTGTGGTGTTCATGGTTTCCTTTGCTGTGCAAAAGCTTTTAAGTTTCATTAGGTCCCATTTGTTTATTTTTGCTTATATTTCCATTACTGTAGGATATGGATCCAAAAAAACATTGTTGCAATTTATGTCAGAGTGTCCTGTCTATGTTTTTCCTCTAGCAGTTTTATAGTCTCCAGCCTTACATTTAGGTGTTTAATCCATTTTGAGTTTATTTTTGTATATGGTGTTGGAGAATGTTCTAATTTCATTTTTTACATGTAGCTGTCCAGTTTTCCCAGCAATGCTTATTGAAGAGATTCTTTTCTCCATTGTATATTCTTGCTTCCCTTGTCATGGATTAATTGACCATAAGTGTGTGGGTTTATTTCTGTGTCCTCTGTTCTGTTTCATTGATCTGTGTGTGTCTGTTTCTGTGTGAGGGGCTTCTTATTTCTAACTCTCTTGGCCACCACCTAAAAATCAAGGGCTTCTGGTTACACTCCCTCACTGGTTCTCTTGGCATCTCACTGCCCACTTCCTTCTGGTCCTTTCTGATAAACCCTCTGCATGTCTCCTAACCTTCTCACATTTCTCTTTCACCTCTTTGTTTAATCTTCTTCAGCCTCATTCTCATCTGAGAGTCACATCAGAATCATCTGTGGGTCCTGGGAGTTCCATGACAGGTTGAACATATGACTCAGCACATGCACTTCTGGGTCCATGTGTACTTTTACACAGATGTTCCAAATGGCATTATTTATAGCAGCCAGAAGTGGAAACAACCTAAATGGTGTTAGGATAAAGTGATGACTAGACCAACAGAAGGTGTTCTATCCATACAGAGGATAGTATTCAGCCACAAAAAGGGAGGAATAGTGGAATGAAGCACTGACACTTACAGTATGGATGAACCTTGAAAGCATTATGCTGAGAGAAAAAAAAGCCAGACGTAAATATTGTATGATTCTGTGTACTTGGAATGCCCAGAGCAGGCACATCTATAGAGAAGGAGAACACATTAGTGGTTGCCTAGTCCTGGAGGTGGGGATACCTAGAGAGTGACTGCTCATGGATCCCAGGCTTCTTTTTGGGGTGACAAGATGTTCTAAAATTCATTGTGGAGACAGTTGCACAACTGTTTGAATGTACCGAACCATTGAATTGTACACTTTGAAGGAATTGCATTGTATGTGAATTATATCTCAAGGGTTGTTACAAGAAAGGAAAGAATCATATGTGGAGTTTTTAAAAATTGTGCTGGGGCCTAACCCACCTCCCCTCCCCCTTCCCACGTGTTGAATACTTGACCCATTTGGAGCTGCACAGACAATTCTCAAGGCCAGTCTCATTGGACAGTCACTACCATCAGCCCTTTCTCTTGTCCCCTTGTCACCATCTGTGGTGGGAGTGCTCATTCCAGCCGTGTCCCAGGGTTATTACGCAGGTGGGTCAGGGCCCCCGGACAGTGGCTCTTACTCAGACATGCAGATTGTTCGGCTCAGTCTGTAGCCAAACCTGCGAGGTTGGGAACAACAGCCTTGTTGTGTCTGATTATTCAGCTCTCTGCAGCAGACTTCTACCCATGTGCATTAGGCTGCTGGGGCTGCCAGAGCACATACCCAGCCTGGGTGACTAAGACACACAAACTTATTTTCTCTCAGTTGTGGAGGCTGGACCTCTGAGATCAGGGTGTCACAGGCCTGGCTTCTCCAGAGGCTTCTTCCTTGGTGTGTAGGTGGCCGCCTCTCGCTGTGACCTCACGTGGCCTTTGCTCTGTGCAGGTGCATTCCTGGTGTCCCTTCATCTCTCAGATCAGCACCGCCCCCATTACTTTGTTCTTACTTTGATTACCTCACCAAAGGTCACGTCTCCAAGGACACTCATTTTGGGGTTAGGGCTTCAGGTTCGTCAGTGGCCTCCAGGTCGCCGAATTCCCTGGCTCTTCCACGTGTCTTTACTTCCGGGCAATGAGCGCTGATGGCTCTTTCCTGACTCTTCTCCTGCCTCTGCATCAGCATTTCCATTCCCTTTTAGCACATTTTCCCTATCTGTTTATGAACCATTTTTTTTTTTTGCATATTACTTGAAAAGAATAGCCAATTACTAATGAAATTTGAATAAATGGAATTAGAAAATTTTTCGTGATTGGATAACCTGACAATAATGACTTTATTATTTTAGTGAAAATTCGAAAATTTAATAAAGCCAAGCCACAGCCTGATGTACTTGAAGAAGAAAAAATCTATGCTTACCCCAGCAATATTACCTCGGAGACTGGATTCAGGTAAGTGTGGAGTAAAAGATTAGTGAAAGAAATTTAAAAGTTTATTCCATCTGGAAATCTAGAGGCCATTCTGATACTTGGAGTTTAGGACTCTGCATATGTTAAAATATGTTTACAACTATGTTTGATTTGTTTACTTCCTCTCAGCTGTGGTGAAACCAAGTCTAAAGAAAGAATCTCATTTGGGGATATTGCCTTGGCTTATAAAATCTAAGAAAAAGTAACAGATATAACCTGCTGTACTGAAAACTAGTAGAGATCCATTTGCAAAGAGACTTTTGGTGAACATGTGTAACTCATGAATACCTTGGTTCTGTGCAGGACTCTCTCAAGCCTGGAAGAGATTGTGGAGAAGCAAGGAGACATCATAGTGTACCTGAAGCGGCACAATGCCCTGCTCAGCCAGCGTCTGCTGGCCTTCACGTCCTCTGACCTCAGCTCTCAGCCAAGTGGGATTTGACAGCAATTCCAAAGGAGCCAGAGTAATTTAGACTGACCGGCTACCTGACAAGCTGTCTTAGGGAAATGCAGCTTTGACAAGTAACATTCTACAATTTCTGTTGGAAACCTGAATTTGGTTCTCACCTGTGTGGCTGTTTAATAAGTTGGACTCACGGATCATTTGAAAGACACTTTGTAGCGCCTCGCGAACTCAAGGGGAATGTCTGTTTTGCGCATTTTGAAATTATTTAACTGCCTGGTTTATCCTAGGATCAAAGGTATAGATTAAACATCTCCTTGACCAGCACTTCTTCCATACTCATTGGGACCTGGTAATAATTTGGCTTTTTATAGAGGAAGTCTGAAATGACAACCTATTTAAAACTGGGCTTGAGTTTTTCCCACATTTATACTGGTGGGAGAAGTCATCATTTCTCATGGTTAGTGTTTTTTCCCATGGAGCCTTATGTATTTTATATGCTTGTGTGGTATTGGATAGCCTTGGCCCTTATAGCTTTTATAATAATTTCGTCACTGTAGGACCAAGGTCTCACTGGATGATTTACTTTGCAGCCCCTACAGGTTTCCATTCTCCAGAAATAAGATTTGAAGATTACCTGGACCAGCATTAGACCGACCAGTGCTGCCTGTGAAAGCAGGAGCGCCTGCCATTGGCAGCAGCTGAAATAGTTAAGAGAAGACTTCAGGCTTTCTCTTTATTTTGGCCCTTCTTTGAGAGGTAGCCATGTATTTCAGTATCGACTGTCTTTGGATCAATAAGTTCAGTGATAGGAAAGGGGTCTTCTGTAGCTTTAAGTTTGAAAGAAAAAAAGAATATGTTTTTTAGTCTTGGATTATACTTAAAAATTATGATGAAAAAATGTCATATCAGCTTATATATAGATATTAAACATATCTAATTCTCCAGATAAAATGAAGCATATTTATGAGTAAATGGCATTTTTTCTCCAGTTTTCCTAGCATGCCCTTTTCACATATCAGTTTGCTTTTGGCACCTTTACATGCTGCCTCAGAAAGTCTTCTGTGTGAAAGCTTAACGTAAGGGAAGGGGATATGTGTGATTATGTATGCTGCTGAATTTTTTTTTTATTTAGCTGAATAATCAATATTTGGTTTAAAAATCCTTGGGCTATACATAACTATTTGGCAAGGGATGTGTTCATTGAGTCATACCATACATCTGAAGGGCAAACATCTGTTTCCTTTAGATACAGCCATTGCGGAGCATTCTCAAGGTTTTCTGCTGAGGTCAAGGTGATTGTGTGTCACCTGTAGTCAATACCATTGAGTCCCCAAATTGAAAACATTCACAAACTGAAGCCAAAATTGTATTTTTAAAGTTAAGATTGTATCCAAGTTTCCTGACTTTTCCTTCCTCTCTTTTTTTCTTTTTTCCTTCCTTTTTAATATGTCTCAAAGCCATTGCCTTCTGTGGAAACCTGTCTCTATGTTCTGGAAGAGCTTTTGCCTTTAGCTGTTTTCCTTAGGGAAAATACATGTGGTAGATGATTAATTCTCATTTACTTTTAAATTCAGTTTGGATCTACAGTCAGTTTCTAAGGTTTATGTGATGAACATTGGTTTACAGAGAAAGGTCTAGTTAAAAAGTTAGAATACTCAAGTTCCGATGGGCTGTCTGTATAATCACCAACACTCTTTTCTAAACTCAGTACTGAACATTTCAGGGCTTCCCTGGTGGCGCAGTGGTTGAGAGTCCGCCTGCCGATGCAGGGGACACGGGTTCGTGCACCCATCCGGGAGGATCCCACGTGCCACGGAGCGGCTAGGCCCGTGAGCCATGGCCGCCGAGCCTGCGCATCCGGAGCCTGTGCTCCGCAACGGGAGAGGCCACAACAGTGAGAGGCCCGCGTATGGCAAAAAAAAAAAAAAAAAAAGTTAGGATACTCAAGTTCCGATGGGCTGTCTGTATAATCACCAACACTCTTTTCTAAACTCAGTACTGAACATTTCAAACAATAAAAGAAAATGAAAGAAAGGAATGAACAAAACAATTTAAATGTTAATCATTCTGCGCACCAAGTAGATACTGTGCTAGCACCATGGATACAAAAATTAATAAGACAGTCCTAGCTTGTAGCTTACATTCTAAGGAGAGGACTGGGATTTCCGGGCTCTGTGAAGCCCGGAAATGCTCTGTGAAGCATTTCTAAGTGAAATGATGACACTAAGCCCAGAGTGCCATAGGGGCTACGGCTCAGAGAGTTTCCTGGGGGGAAAGGCTCTAGGTATTCCAGGAAAATTTATGAGTAAACAAGAAGGTCGAACAGCTACAGATGATCATCTGCACTGTGTATAGCTTGAGCCCAAAGGGTGGTGCTGGACATGGGAGGAGGAACGACCAGTGACAGATTCTGGGGACCCTAACACTCTCTAGGCCAAGGGGCCTCCATTGGAATGGGGCCCACTGAAGGGTTCCAGGCAAGGAAGTGGCAGTCGGTTTTAGTTTCAGAAGGATCAGACTGCCAGTGTGGTGTAGGAAAGTGGGTGGCAGAGTATATGGCGCTGAACTAGGGCAGGTAAAGTAACATTTTATCATGGGTATATATGTATATATCTGTATTGTATTTCTATATTGTTAATTTGGGGATTTTATTTCAACTGACAATAGCATCATGACTTACTGAATTTCTTTGAATACTAATGAATTAGAGCTTTTTTCCCCATATTCTTTGGCCTTTTACAAATCTTTTGTGATGTACATGTGTAAGTCTTTTGCTTATTATTCTCCTGGGATATTCTTTTTCTAACAAACATCTTCTTTTATATATAAGGATAGTCTTCAGTTTATATTTGTTGGAAATATTTTCTAATTTGTTTTGGGTTCTTTTGCCACGTACTCTTCAAACACTACAGCCTGGATTCTTTCCCCATAGCACCAGTGGAAAGTTCACACAAGTGAATTCCTAAAGCCACATCAGGTGAGAGCCAGCAGTGTTTGAGGGAATTTTAATATACCCATGCTTGGGAATTCTCTGGCTGTCCAGTGGTTCGGGTCAGGGAACTAAGATCCCACAAGCTTCGCAGTGCAGCCAAAAATACACACACACACACATGCGCACACACACACACACACACACACACACAGAGGCTTCTGCTGGAGGCCGTTTTTCTTCATATGAATTGAGTTATTTCTTTTTCCTTTTTTCTCTAAGGCAGGGTTCTCTAACCTTGGCACTATGGACATTTTGGGTGGTATAATCTTTGTTATGGTGACTGTCCTGTGTGTTGTAGGATATTTAGCAGTATTTCTGACTGCTAGGATGCCTGTAGCAACCTCCAGTTGTGACAACTAAAAATGTCTCCATACACAGGCATTTCATTTCATTTAATACTTAACGTTTAGTTGAGAGCCGGTGTGCACCAGAGAACAGGGGTCAGTCAGACAGAGGTGGTTTCTGTTCTCATGGAACCTACATTCTCGTGGTGGGGTTGGGGCATGACCGGGGGGAGGAAGTGAACACAGCAGACAGACAAGCCAGTATCGGGATTGAAGAATACAATTCTCCTTCTGTAAATTAGGCCTCATGGAGATTCTGATGTTAATATGACTTATGGAAAGAATTTAGCTTCCATGTTCTGCAACCATTCAGAAAACAGAATGGCAAACCAAATGAACTTTACGTCCTCTCCCCATCCTTTTTACAGAAGACACTGTTATTTGGTAATCTCGCAAACTGATCAGAGATGCTCTTGTGAGCCTTGAATACAAAACTCCCATTTGTTAGCCTCTTGAATTCTTCAGGAAACAAACCTTGAATATATGCCAATCACAAATCACAAAAATTTCAAAACGTTTCCTAGGTTTCCTAAGGAAGGTTGTTTATTTGTAAACCACGTAAGCCTGTCTCTAATTCTTCCCCTCGCAGCCTCTCTTGTCTGGCCCAGCTTTTTGTCCTGCTGTTCCACTGGAACATCTTATCCAGGCCAAGGGTAGGATACCTCTTACCAGGGCTGAGTGCCCTCCTCAGCCTGCCTGCACCCTTCCTCTCAGTTGCCCACTCCCTCCTTGATTGATTTTCTTTACTCTGGCTTCCAGGACACTGCGGCCTCCTGGCTTTCTTCCAGCCACAGTGGCCTCCTGTCCTGTCTCCTTTGCAGCCTCCTTTTCTTGGTGTTAGTGTCTCCTGGGCCTCTTCTCTCTCCATAGGCACTCGCTCTTGCTGACCTCATGGCTATAGCGCAGTGTACAAGCTGGCCACTTCCAGATGTGTCCTCCCTGACCTCCAGATGTGTATATGCTGCTTCTCTTCTAGATCTCCACTGCAACGACTGAATGGCATTTTGCAAAGGTGAGCTCTCCTCCACAGCCTTCTCTATCTCCACGGGGATCGCTGGCTTTTCCTTTACCGTAGAGTCAGACTCCATCACCTTCACATGGATTGTTGCAATAGTCTTTTAAGTGGTCTTTCAGATTCTAACCATCACTCTTCCCCCTGCCCCTATCCCCCGCCATCACAAGCATCAGTGTTTAGTGTAGCTGCCAAAGAGATCTTTCTGAAACACATTTGACATAGCGTGTTACTCTGAGGTTTCCCTAATCAGTAAAATCCCAAGTCCCTGGCAGTGACCTCCAGGGCTCTAGAAGATCAGCTCCCACCCACCTCACCTCTTTCTGCTCCTTCACTTTCTCTGTTTCAGTCACATTGTTGTTTCTGGACTCTGAGACACGTCCCCACCTCAGGACCTTGCACCCCTGTTCCCTCAGCCTGGAATGACCAATTCCTAGGTAACTTTACCTCCTTCAAGTCTTTATTCATGTCTCTTTCTCAGTGAGGCCTCCTCCCCACTCAGCCCCTTCTATCTCCCTTACCTTAGGGGTTCAGAATATGTCATCTCAAAATATGTCACTTTGGCATATTGGTTATTTTGAACAAAAGTTACTTGAGGAACATCCACTACAAGAAGTAAACTCTTGGAACTTCCCTGGCAGTCTAGTGGTTAAGACTGCGCTTCCACTGCAGGGGGCATGGGTTCAAACCCTGGTCGGGGAACTAAGATCCCACATGCCCTGCAGCATGGCCAAAACAAAACAAAAACAAAAAATCCCAAACAACAACAACAACAACAAAACCCTACCACTCATAAAAGTCACTTAAGAAACAAAAAACAAGTAAACTCTTACCCTCCCTTTTCCCTGAGAAAGCAGGAGATAAATCTGCCATGTGAAAGGTACCCTCCCCAGTGAAACTGAGCAGGACCCAGCAGGGCTCTCCTGGGTACAAAAGCCCCTCTATGTCTCTGTTTCTTGTTTGTTTGTAGAAAAGGGCTTTAATCTCCTAGGCCTTCTCTGAGTTCCAAAGAGCAGGCACAAGCAGTTACTAATTAGAGGAGTGAGGGAATGCAGACACAAAGGAAAAGCAGTCAAGAAACAATACTGCAGAGATAAAAAGAGTCCTGCTTCCTCCTCAAGTGCTATACATAGCAATCTGCTGCATATCTTTGAGTTGTGCAGCAGGAACTAAGACCCCACTCAGGCGGAGGATGGTGACTACAAGCTGACCACAAGCACGTAGACCGCAGACTGGTTGGAACCAGAAGGTTGATGATTAAGGTTCCTGGAGCACCACCTGGTTACCTCACCACCAAACAATCAGAAGAAAGTCATGTACCCTGCAACCCTCACCCCAATTGTTGCCTTTAAAAGCCTTTCCCTGAAAACCATCTGGGAGTTTTGGGTCTTTTGAGCATGAGCTGCCCATTCCTCTTATTTGGGCCCTGAAATAAATGCTGTACTTTCTTCACCACAGCCTGGTGTCAGTAGACTGGCTTTGCAGCATGGTGGGTGAGTGGACCCAGGTTTGGTCTGGTAACACCAGGAGGGTAGAAGACATCCTTATCACCAGACAGGGAATTTAGGGCCAAGAGGGCTGTACAAACAAACCTTGTGTAGGGGAGGAAAAATAATATCCCTCTATCCTTTTAAGTTCTTGGTTGACACCCGTCTGTAATAAAAGATAGTAAACAGGAGACAAATAGAAGTTTAATAACATGTATACCTTGTGCATACATGGGAGATACCCAGGAATACTGAGTAACTCCCCCAAGTGGCCCAAGCCACCACCTTAAATACCATCCAGCTAAGGACAAAAGAAGATGTTTGGGAGTGGGAGAGCTGGTTATGGGAGGCTACAGGCAAAGCACAGTTGACAAGAGTATGGTTGTTACGCAGATTTAGGTCTTTGCCTTCTGCATTGGTAAGATTTTATCAAGATGTAGTCATCCGCCTCTTTGGCACAGAGAGGGAGATCCCCTTACAAATAGAGATTTCATTTATAAATGTAAATGTTTCTTACAAAAGGGTAGCTTCCTGCTTGATCACTTCTTCACAAGTCATCTTTTTATGGGGCTCCCATGCATACAAAATTAAATTTGTTTTTCTCCTGTTAATCTGTCTTATATCCATTTTATTATTAAAGCAGCCAAAGAAACTAGGAGGGAAGAAGGGAAGATTTTTCTGCCTCTACACCCTGTTTGTTTTTTTCCCATTGCACTTCCCACCTTCCATATTATATAATTTACTTATTTACGTTGTTTTTCTCTCCCCTGACTGGAATGTAACATCCCAAGTTCAGATGTAGCAAAGATTTAAAAGTAAAAAATTACAGCCATTATCCTTCATGATACACAAGTGCACAAAGACATGTGAAGTCATGGCAGTAATGTTTATAATAGTGAAAAATGGGAGAGGCAAATATCTCAATATGATAAAGGGATTTCATAATACATACACTGAAATGGTTTCAGGTGATTAAATATATATATACAAATACACATATACTGATATAGAAGTTGGCTGGTACCATATATAAAATTAAGAATAAACCTACCAGTATGAAAAACATATTTACAATGCAAGAGTCAAATATTCCTATTTAAGATTTTCATTTTGAAAAGAAATAATTTAACAGAAAACAGACAAAGTTAGTAGGAAACGTCAGATATGTTCCCATTTACTTCAGAATTAAGACAAAAATGTCCACACATTATTCTGGAGGTTCCAACAAAATATTCAGATAAGAAAAAGAATATGGGTCTTTATAGATTGAAAAGGTAATGAAAGTTACCTTTACTTGCAGATAATATGATTGAATACCCAGAAAACTCCAAAGATCCTGCTAGAAAAGCTTTTATTAAAAAATACAGAAATAAAAGCATTCAGTAAGGTGTCTGGGTGAAAACAATGTGTAAATATCCGTTGCTTCATACAAGCAACTACCAGTTAGAAGATACAGTTCAAGAAAAAGCCCCATCTATAATAACAACAAAAAAGATTAAATCTTTTTGAAGACAACTTAAGAACACTACTGAAAGTTACAAAAGAAGACTTGAAAGGCATGGCATGTCCTCAGATAGAGACTTGACACCAGAAACATGGTGATTCCTCCTCAGTCCATCTATGAGAGGACTAATGCTATAGGATATTGGGCCCATTATTATAATAACAGTAACAAACAGTGACATACTGTCCATGACAAAGAAACGACATAGGAAATAAAGACATAGACCAAAGCGTATATGGGAATTTAGTACATAAAGGTGACACTTAAAATCACAGAGAAGTGAGCTCAATAAGTAGATGGTATTAAGACAACTGGGTAAAGCACCAAGGAAAAAACTTAGGTTATTAGCTCTACCTTACAGTTTGTAACTTCTGAATCAGCTGATTCAAAGATTTCATGGTTTAAAATGAAACTATTAAAGTATTAGAAATAAACAATGGGGTATGTTTTCAAAATCATCTCAGAGAGGGGAACTCTAAGAGTTTTTAGGATTGGCATAGAAGCCATAAGTGGAAAGCCTGATATACTACATAACTACATAAAAATTAAACTTTCCCCTTGGGAAAAACTGTTGTAAGATGAACATGACAAAAGTTAAAGGACAAATAAACTGGGTAAAAAATATTTATACTTCAAGTCACAGGCTGAGAGTGTGATTTATAATAAGAAATATATATTTGACACAGAGCTTCTAAAACCCTTGAAATTTCCTATGTTTAACAACAATGGGAGCATCTTTTCTTATAATATTTGGTCTGTTGTCATCATTTCTTGAATAGCTCCAAAGCCAACCGCAGCTGAACTGAGTTTTATGAGGTGACTTTTGGAAAGGCCCTAAGGATTGGGGTTTGCTGCCTGGGAAACCAACCGAGTGATCAGAGGGCTGGAACTTACAGTCTCCTCTCTACCAGCCTCCAGGAAGGGGAGGGGAGGGAGGCTGGAGGTTGACTCAGTCACCAGTGGCCAATGATTTACTCATTTGTGCCTTTGTAAGGATGCCTCCCTAAAAACCCCAAAAGATGGGGCCCAGGTGTTCTTGACGAGCACTTGGAGATGGGGAGAGGGTGCTGTGCTCAGAGGCGTGGCGGGGGGGCAGTGGGGGGCAGGTCCATGCCCCTTCCCACACACCTCGCCTTATGCATCCTTTCCATCTGGCTGTTCCTGAGTTATTAGAAGAAACCGGCAACGTAGTCAGTAGAATGTTTTCCTGAGTTCTGTGAGCTGCTCTAGGAAATTAAAGGAAACCAGGGAGGGGGCTGTGGGAAACACAGGCGATGATGTGGGCTCGTGACAGCTCCCCAGGTGTGTGGGGTGGGTGGGACCGGCAGTTTTGTGGGACTGAACCCCTAAGCCTGTGGGAGCTGATGCTGTCTACAGGTGCGTGGTTGCAGAATCACAAATTGTGGGATCCCCCAGCTGACCTGGCAGGACTGTTTGATGTGTGAGATGAGAGCAGACACACAGGCTGGGGGGTGCTCCTTACACAGACTAAGGGCAGAATTCTCTAATATAAAAAGAGCAACTGCCACCGAAAGGGCCAAGCACAGGAACAGAGTTCACAGAAAAGAAAACACAAATGCTTCATAAGCCTTTGAAAAGATGATAAATCTCAGTCATAAAAAAAATGAGAACTCACCTGCAATGAGATAGCAAACCAGACGTGAGAACGTGTTAACTGCTCCGTGAGCGAGGGTGTGGGAAGCAAGCGCACTTGTGTCCCACTGGGACCTGTAAACTGTGGAAGGCAAATTTAGAAATATCTGTCAAAATCACAACTTCATATGTCCTTTGACCCAGCAACACTGTTTCCAGGAATTTATCCTGGGGATATACTCCCACCAATTCGAAAGCATTAATTGAATGATTATTTGTTTTAATCAAAATCAGAATACAAATTAAATGTCCATCAGGAGAGGATTGGTTAAATAGCACCATCAAAAAGAATGAGGCAACCTTCTGTTTACTGAGAAAAAATAATCTCCATATATGTTTTCGAGTAAAAGGGTACAGACTAGATAGTATGCTACTGTTTGTGTAAAAAGAAGATAAGTGTACATTTTCCTTGTACATACAGTTCCTTATATATCCATTGACTCTCTCTAAAACTTTAAAAACTAGTATCTTTTGTTGCCTCTGAGAAGGGGAATTAGGTGGAAGTGAGACTTCATTGTATATCCCTTTCTACCTTTTGAATTTTGAATCTTGATTTTTATACCTATCCAAATATTAAATTTCAGATTTAAAAAAGCAAAGCAAAGAAAAATAAGCAAAAGATAAATACATGCAGCTTGTAGATGATACATAGTGGTCAAAACTATAGACGCATCTCAGAGATGTTGCAGGTTCCGTTCCAGACACCACAGTCAAGTGAATATCACAATAAAGCGAGTCACATGAATGTTTTGGTTTCCCAGTGCAAATAAAAGTTATGTTTACACTATAGTCTATCAAATGTGCAATAGCACTGTATCTAACAAAACAATGTACATACCTTAATTAAACAATACCTTATTACTAGAAAGTGCTAACCATCTGAGCCTTCCACAAGCTGTAACCTTTTTGAAATAGTAACATTGTGAGAACTACCCAAATGTGACACAGAGACAAGAAGTGAGAAAATGCTGTTGGAAAAATGGTGATGAGTTACTCAAGGCAGTGTTGTCACAAAGCTTCAATTTGTACCAAACACAGTATATTTGAAGAGTAATAAACCAGTAGCTCTCACTAGAAAGAGGTGACTCTGGAGTGGGAGACTGAAAGGTGGGGGCTGAACAAGGGATTTGGGGCTCTTTATTCTATTTCTGTATTAATATTTTTACAGTGACTAGGAATTATTTTCTAATTAATAAAGAAATGTTCAACATGTATTACATTTTAAAATGTAAGTTACAACCCAGCCCACTTAATAAACCACCTTTTAAGTAATAACATGTGCCATATATACAAAGAAAATCTGGTGTTTGCAAGAAAGGAGGGTGGGTGGATTGAACATACAGATTTACTACTCTTTCCTCCTTAGACCCCTAGAATGATAATAAAAATTTAAGGCATAAACTCATAATGACCAAAGAAAAGGAGAGGAAATGCCTTTTAGAAACGTGGAGATTTTAAAACAGGTGGAAGAACACTTCCAGAGTGTGGCCAGCCTCCCCAGAGGACAGTCTCTGAGATTAAGGCCCTGAGCGAGCCATGATGTAAATCAACATCTGTCAGCAAGTGTGAAGATGAGCTGACGTTTTCACAGCAAGACTTCTCAGCAGAGGACGTGGTGTGTTGGTTTGCATTCCCCTGCAAGCTCCTTATCTCCTGGGGGTCCAATAACAAATAGTTCAAGGATGGCCACTGGGGTAACTCAAGGCTGTGTTAACTGTCTCTTCTCTGATTCTCTCGACCTCACATTTCTAGCTCACTTGGCTTCCACTGCTCCACAGAGACTGCTGTTGTCAAGGTGACTAGAGGCCTCCGTGTCTCTGAGATGGTTCTTACCTCTTATTTTCCTAGATGTCAGCAGCTTCGGAGTTTATCATGCCCTCCTTGATGTACTTTCTTTACTTGGCTTCCAGGTCAAAAATCTTTTTTTTCTTTTTCAATGTTTCAAATTTGATATATTTGTTTCATTGATTACATCAAAAATTCCACAGAAGTCCATACTGTGGGCCAAGTGTTTCATAAAAATTTCTTGGAGAACCATCTTATTTGGACAGACTGTTTATTGACATTTGATAAATTATGGGTAATCTATCATTGAAGGGATTCCTTTTAAACATTCATTGATCTGCAGGTCACCACAGTCTTGGGGTTTCTTTCCACCTTACTGGTGGGATTCTCAGTCTCCTTTGCTCTTTCCTCTTTTCCTACCCCCACTTTTAACATTTAAATACAGTAAAATTCACTGTTGGTATGCAGCTTTATGACTTGAAAATGTACATGTAAAGTTGTATGACCAATACCACAATAGTAGTAGGTTGGGACTTTGGGGAGGTTGAGATGAGGTGAATGTCTTTTGCACGGGGGCCAGATGTGACTCTTTGGGAGCCGGAGGATGGGTTGTGGTGGACAAGATAATGCCCCCACCCCCGCCAAGATTTTCATGTCTTTATCCCAAGAACTCATGAACTTATTTCCTCACATGGCAAAAGGGACTTTGCAGGTGTAATTAAGCATCATGAAAGATGGAGGTGCCGGTGGGCCCAATGTAATCACAAGTGTCCTTATAAGGAAAAGAGGAAAGCAGGAGAGTCAGTGAAGTTATGATAAGGGGAGTTGACATTAGAAAATGCTACACTGATGGCCTTGAAGACTGAGGAAGGGGCCTTGAGCCAAGGAATGTGGGCTGCCTCTGGAAGCTGGTAAAGGCAAGAAGGAAGTAATCCGTTTCTTTCCTGGAGCCCCCAGAAGGAATGCAGCCCTGCCAACACCTTGATTTTAGGACTGTTTACCATCTTTACTGTAAGATGGTAAATCTGTGTTGTCTTAATCCACAAATGTTTTGTAATTTGTTATAGCAGCTATTGGAAACTCTTACAACAATGAAGAGAAAGAACAGTGTCAGCAGCCCTTTTCCCCAAAATACCCTAGATCTACATTCCCTTTATACCCAGACCTTACCCCCACTCTTAACTGTGGGCAAGGATACATCTGTTCCACACCTCCATAGTTTTATCTTTTCCAAAATGTCATATAAATGGAATCCTACAGTATGTAGCCTTTTGAGTCTGTCTTCTTTTGCTTTTCTGCTTCTTTTGCTTCTTTTGCAGGTCCCCTTCAGAGTCATGAATTGGACCATGGTTTGGGGGGCATTTCATTGTCATTTCACCCCACGGTGCTGGGAATACTCATTCCCAGGTCTGGCGAACATTTCACTGATAGGCCACTCAGTGTGCTATTACTGGCCTAGACAAAGTAACCAAAAGTCTCTGGACCACCTGTCTTAATAGTCTCTTATGGTCCAGGAAAATATCCCCTCTTCTTGCTTCTTCCCATATCTAGAGTTACATTATTACAATCTTTGATCTCATATGGAGCTATATATCAACATTTTATCAGAGGCTCAGTCACACATTTGGTAGTGCAAGAAACAATTTTGTAAAACAGGCAATATTAAAAAAAGTAACATAGATAGTTGTATTAGTAAGGTCATAAGTAAGAATTTAAGTCAAGTACTTCCATCAGGTCCTGCACAGTACATTTCCAAGTCATCTGACTTAGTCTGTTCTGTACCAATCCTTATCTTTAAGAGAAATTATATATTGGCATTGGCCATAAGACACCTAGTGCAATTTCCTAGTGTTACTAGGCCGGTTATCCCTAGTGTGGTTTAACTGTCCCCAATATAAAGGAGCCTTTAATTTTAAATGACCATAGCCTGGTGCTAATCTCCTGGTTGCAGATCATGGAGCATCTGATCTTCATCCAGAGATAGATTACTGAGTTAAATTTCAGAAACAAATTTAGAGTGTCCTTTTAATAATTCAATTAAACTTTGCAACAGTATAACATAACAGCAAGGAGCTATCTGGGAAGTGAATCTTAGTGAAAACAGACCTCAATAACACAATAAGATTTTGATGTCCATTGAAACATCTCTTTTCCTCTAAAATAACCCTCATTTTTTATCAAAGATAGTTAAATCAAAATTAATTGGTTGAAATATTAAGTCTGATGAAATCATAAAATTCCTCACAGGGCCAGGAAAGCCATGCCAAGGGCTTGCCACAGATTTCACCTTACAAATTTAGGGGAATTCCTCCCTTTTTGATGTCCACAAAATACCTTCAGATTTCTGCACCTGTTAGGAGGTAGCCTTCCTAATTTATCTGATAAAGCTGCTGGGAACCTAAGAGTGTACAATCTCTGGAGGGATCAGGTAGAGAGAAAAGAGAAATGTTTCCATTCTGCTTACAAAGGTATAATTTACCAAATTGCTATAAGTCATAATTAGCTTGAAGGGAAGGGTTTCTTTATATCTGGAAAACACAGATTAAAATCTTATAATGTTTCAGACAGAAACCATAAAAATTATAACCACATTCATCAGTTTACTCAATCCTATGTAACTAATCCTTTTTGTTAGCAGTTTCCAATAGATTTTTTAAATTTCTTACCTAGTTTAGTAGTGTGATTTAAAAGTTATCAGAAAAGTGTACTTGTCAAAAGTCAATTCTTCTTGAAGATGAAGCAATTTTGCAAAGCATCATTTTAACTATGTATGAATGACAAATATACATAAAAAGGCAAGGCTAAGGATCTGCTTACAATGTTTTTGGCAAAGAAGATTAACCAAGTTGCTGTAACATAAAACATTTTAAGACAACAACTAAAACTATGTATTTTTAAATATTTATTTATTTATTTATCTAGCTTTGACTGCGCTGGTTCTTAGTTGTGGCATGTGGGATCTTTCATTGCGGTGTGTGGGCTCTTCATTGCGGCATGCAGACTCTATATAATTTTTAGAATATCTATATTAATAACATCCATACAGTACTGTGTATTCTAAATAGGTTTATCACTCATGTGACAATGTTCTCTGTGTAATTTAACATACCAAATAATACTAGTTAAATATTTCTCTGTGAGATGTCTCAGGGACCCTCTAAAGTGTCCTAAATTTAGCTGGAGGTAAAAAGAGATTTAATTAAAAGTTGATATTTGGGAAGTTTGTCAAAAGGTTTCAAAACATTGGGTCAAATAAGATCCTAGCTTACTCTGAGATAATACTTATTCTTTAACCAAAGTGACAAGAGATTTCAAAAGCAAATACAGATCACTTAAAGGAACAGAAACTCACAAAATCGATTATCAAAAGCAGCATTCCAAGGAAACTTTGTTCTCTGAACAGAGAGAGAAAACAAAATCCAGTCTTTTACCAGCTTGCCTTTTTTTTTTTCCTGATAGGTTTTTAATTTTTTTTTTAATTTTTTTTAAATTTTATTTTATTTTATTATTTTTTATACAGCAGGTTCTTGTTAGTTATCGATTTTATACATATTGGTGTATATATGTCACTCCCAATCACCCAGTTCATTCCCCCCTCCGCTGTCCCCACTTGGCATCCATACATTTATTCTCTACATCTGTGTCTCTATTTCCACCTTGCAAACTGGTTCATGTGTACCATTTTTCTAGATTCCACATATATGCATTAATATACGATATTTCTTTTTCTCTTTCTGACCTACTTCACATTGTATGACAGTCTCTAGGTCCATCCACGACTCTACAAATGAACCAATTTCATTCCTCTTTATGGCTGAGTAATATTCCATTGTATATATGTACCACATCTTCTTTATCCATTCGTCTGTTGATGGGCATTTAGGTTGCTTCCATGACCTGGCTATTGTAAATAGTGCTGCAGTGAACATTGGGGTGCATGGGTCTTTTTGAATTATGGTTTTCTCTGGGTATATGCCCAGTAGTGGGATTGCTGGGTCATATGGTAATTCTATTTTTAGTTATTTAAAGAGCCTCCATACTGTTCTCCATAGTGGCTGTATCAACTTACATTCCCACCAACAGTGCAAGAGTGTTCCCTTTTCTCCACATGCTCTCCAGCATTTGTTGTTTGTAGATTTTCAGATGATGCCCATTCTAACTGGTGTGAGGTGATACCTCATTGCAGTTTTGATTTGCATTTCTCTAATAATTAGTGATGTTGAGCAGCTTTTCATGTGCCCCTTGGCCATCTGTATGTCTTCTTTGGAGAAATGTCTATTTAGGTCTTCTGCCCATTTTTGATTGGGTTGTTTGTTTTTTTAATATTGAGCTGCATGAGCTTTTATATATTTTGGAGATTAATCCTTTGTTCATTGATTCATTTGCAAATATTTTCTCCCATTCTAAGGGTGCTTTTTTCACCTTGTTTATAGTTTCCTTTGCTGTTTAAAAGCTTTTAACTTTCATTAGGTCCCATTTGTTTATTTTTGTTTTTATTTCCATTACTCTAGGAGGTGGGTCAAAAAGATCTTGCTGTGATTTATGTCAAAGAGTGTTCTTCCTATGTTTTCCTCTAAGAGTTTTATAGTGTTCAGTCTTACATTTAGGTCCATTTAGGTTCAATCCATTTTGAGTTTATTCTTGTGTATGGCATTAGGGAGGGTTCTAAGTTCATTCTTTTACATGTAGCTGTCCAGTTTTACCAGCACCACTTACTGAAGAGACTGTCTTTTCTCCATTGTATATCCTTGCCTCCTTTGTCATAGATTAGTTGACCAGAGGTACGGAGGTATATCTCTGGGTTTTCTATCCTGTTCCATTGATCTATATTTCTGTTTTTGTGCCAGTACCATATTATCTTGATTACTGTAGCTTTGTAGCATAGTTTGAAGTCAGGGAGTCTGATTCCTGTAGCTTTGTAGTATAGTCTGAAGTCAGGGAGTCTGATTCCTCCAGCTCTGCTTTTTTCCCCCTCAAGATTGCTTTGGCTATTTGGGGTATTTTTTGTCTGCATACAAATTTTTGGATTTTTTGTTCTAGTTCTATAAAAAATGCCATTGATAATTTGGTAGGGATTTCATTGAATCTGCAGATTGCTTTGAGTAGTATACTCATTTTCACAATATTGATTCTTCCAATCCAAGAACATGGTATACCTCTCCATCTGTTTATGTCACCTTTTATTTCTTTCATCAGTGTCTTATAGTTTTCTGAGTACAGGTCTTTTACCTCCTTAGGTAGGTTTATTCCTAGGTATTTGTTCTTTTTCTTGCAATGGTGAATGGGATTGTTTCCTTAATTTCTCTTTCAGATTTTTCATAGTTAGTGTATAGGAATTCAAGAGATTTCTGGGTATTAATTTTTGTATCCTGCCACTTTACCAAATTCATTGATTAGCTCTAGTAATATTCTGGTGGCATCTTTAGGATTTTCTATGTATAGTATCATGTCATCTGTAAACAGTGACAGTTTTACTTCTTCTTTTAAAATTTGTATTCCTTTTATTTCTTTTTATCTCTGATTGCCGTGGATAGAATTCCGAAGCTATGTTGAATAATAGTGGTAAGAGTGGACATGCTTGTCTTGTTCCTGATCTTAGAGGAAATGCTTTCAGTTTTTCACCATTGAGAATGATGTTTGCTGTGGGCTTGTCATATATGGCCTTTATCATGTTGAGGTAGGTTCCCTCTATGCCCACTTTCTGGAAAGTTTTTATCATAATTGGGTGTTGAATTTTGTCAAAAGCTTTTTCTGCAACTATTGAGCTGATCCTATGTGTTTTATTCTTCAATTTGTTAATACGGTGTATCACACTGATTGATTTGCATGTATTGAAGAATCCATGCACCCCTGGGATAAATCCCACTTTATCATGGTGTATGATCCTTTTAATGTGTTGTTGGATTCTGTTTGCTTGTGTTTTGTTGAGGATTTTTGCATCTATATTCCTTAGTGATATTGCTCTGTAATTTTCTTTTTTGTAGTGTCTTTGTCTGGTTTTGGTATCAGGGTGATGGTGGCCTCATACAAGGAGTTTGGGAGTGTTCCTTCCTCTGCAATTTTTTGGAAGAGTTTGAGAAGGATGGATGTTAGCTCTTCTCTAAATGTTTGATAGAATTTACCTGTGAAGTCATCTGGCCCTGGACTTTTTTTTGTTGGAAGATTTTTCATCAAAGTTTCAATTTCATTACTTGTGACTGTTCATATTTTCGATTTCTTCCTTGCTTGGTCTTGGAAGTTTATACCTGTCTAAGAATTTGTCCATTTCTTGCAGGTTGTCTAATTTATTGGCATAGAGTTTCTTGCAGTAGTCTCTCAGGATGCTTTGTGTTCCTGCAGTGTCCATTGTAACTTCTCCTTTTTAATTTCTAATTTTATTGATTTGAGTCTCCTCCCTCTTTTTCTTGATGAGCCTGGCTAATGGTTTATCAATTTTGTTTATCTTCGCAAAGAACCACCTTTTAGTTTTATTGATCTTTACTATTGTTTTCTTTGTTTCTATTTCATTTATTTCTGCTCTGATCTTTATGATTTCTTTCCTTCTGCTAACTTTGGATTTTGTTTGTTCTTCTTTCTCTAGTTCCTTTAGGTGTAAGGTTAGTTTGTTTATTTGAGAATTTTTTCTTGTTTCTTGAGGTAGGCTTGTATTGCTATAAACTTCCCTCTTAGAACTGCTTTTGCTGCATCCCATAGGCTTTGGATCACCATGTTTTCACTGTCATTTTTCTCTAGGTATTTTTTGATTTCCTCTTTGATTTCTTCAGTGATCTCTTGGTTATTTAGTAATGAATTGTTTAGCCTCCATGTTTTTGTGTTTTTTACGTTTTTATCCCTGTAATTGATTTCTAATCTCATAGCGTTGTAGTCAGAAAAGATGCTTGATGTGATTTCAAATTTCTTAAATTTACCAAGGCTTGATTTTTGACCCAAGATGTGATCTATCCTGGAGAATGTTCCATGTGCACTTGAGAAGAAAGTGTAATCTTCTGTTTTTGGATGGAATGTGTTATAAATATCAATTAAAACTATCTGGTCTATTGTGTCATGTAAAGCTTGTGTTTCCTTATTAATATTCTGTCTGGATGATCTGTCCATTGGTGTAAATGAGGTATTAAAGTCCCCCACTATTATTGTGTTAATGTCAATTTACTCTTTTATAGCTGTTAGCAGTTGCCTTATGTAGTGCTCCTATGTTTGGTCCATATATATTTATAATTGTTATATCTTCTTCTTGAATTGATCCCTTGATCCTTATGTAGTGTCCTTCCTTGTCTCTTGTAACATTCTTTATTTTAAAGTGTATTTTATTTGATATGAGTATTGCTACTCCAGCTTTCTTTTGATTTCCACTTGCATGGAATATCTTTTTCCATCCCCTCACTTTCAGTCTGTATGTGTCCCTAAGTCTGAAGTGGGTCTCCTGTAGACAGCATATATATGGGTCTTGTTTTTGTATCCATTCAGCCAGCCTGTGTCTTTTGGTTGGAGCATTTAATCCATTCACATTTAAGGTAATTATCTATATGTATGTTCCTATTACCATTTTCTTAATTGTTTTGTGTTTGTTTCTGTAAGTCCTTTTTTCCTCTTGTGTTTCCCACTTAGAGAAGTCCCTTTAGTATTTGTTGTAGAGCTGGTTTAGTGGTGCTGCATTCTCTTAGCTTTTGCTTGTCTGTAAAGCTTTTGATTTCTCCATCGAATCTGAATGAGATCTCTGCCAGGTAGAGTAATCTTGGTTGTAGTTTCTTCCCTTTTGTCACTTTAAATATATTGTGCCACTCCCTTCTGTCTTGTAGAGTTTCTTCTGAGAAAGCAGCTGTTAACCTCATGGGAGTTCCCTTCTATGTTCTTTGTCGTTTTTCCTTTGTTGCTTTTAATAAATTTTCTTTGTCTTTAATTCTTGTCAGTTTGATCACTATGTGTCTCAGCATGTTTCTCCTTGGGTTTAACCTGCCTGGGACACTCTGGGCTTCCTGGACGTGAGTGGCTATTTGTTTTCCCATGTTAGGGAAGTTTTCGACTATAATCTCTTCAAATATATTCTCGGGTCCCTTCTCTCTCTCTTCTCCTTCTGGACCCCTGTAATGTGAATGTTGTTGCGTTTAATGTTGTCCCAGAGGTCTCTTAGGCCTCTCCATTGGTGTAAGTGAGGTATTAAAGTCCCCCACTATTATTGTGTTACTGTCGATTTCCTCTTTCTTTTCATTCTTTTTTCTTTTCATTCTTTTTTCTTTATTCTGTTCTGCAGCAGTGAATTCCACCATTCTGTCTTCCAGGTCACTTATCCATTCTTCTGCTTCAGTTATTCTGCTATTGACTCCTTCTAGTGTAGTTTTCATTTCAGTTATTGTATTGTTCATCTCTGTTTGTTTGTTCTTTAATTCTTCTAGGTCTTTGTTAAACATTTCTTGCATCTTCTCAATCTTTGCCTCCATTGTTTTTCCAAGGTCTTGGATCATCTTCACTATCATTATTCTGTTCTTTTTCTGGAAATTTCCCTATCTCTTCTTCATTTGGTTGTTTTTCTGTGGTTTTATCTTGTTCCTTCATCTGATACATAGTCCTCTGCCTTTTCACTTTGTCTTTCTTTCTGTGAATGTGGTTTTCATTCCACAGGCTGCAGGATTATAGTTCTTCTTGCTTCTGCTGTCTGCTCTCTGGTTGATGAAGCTATCTAAGAGGCTTGTGCAAGCTTTCAGATGGAAAGGACTGGTGATGGGTAGAACTGGGTGCTGCTCTGGTGGGCAGAGCTCAGTAAAACTTTAATCTGCCTCTCTGCTAATGGGTGGGGCTGAGTTCCCTCCCTGTTGGATATTTGGCCTGAGGTGACTGAGCAGTGCAAGCTACAGGCTCTTTGGTGTGGTTAATGATGGACTCCAGGAGGGCTCATGCCAAGGAGTACTTTCCAGAACTTCTGCTGTCAATGTCCTTGTCCCCCTGGTGAGCCACAGCCACCCCCTGCCTCTGCAGAAGACCCTCCAACACTAGCAGATAGATCTGGTTCTGTCTCCTATGAGGTCACTGCTCCTTCTCCCTGGGTCCTGATGCACACACTAATTTGTGTGTGTCCTCCAAGAGTGGTGCCTCTGTTTCCCCCTGTCCTGTTGAAGTCCTGCAATCAAATCTCACTAGCCTTCAAAGTCTGATTCTCTGGGAATTCCTCCTCCCATTGCCAGACTCCCAGGTTGGGAAGCCTGACATGGGGCTCAGAACCTTCACTCCAGTGGGTGGACTTCTGTGGTATAATTGTTCTCCAGTTTGTGAGTCACCCACCCAGTGTTTATACAATTTAATTTTATTGTGATTGCGCCCTTTCTACCATCTCATTGCAGCTTCTCCTTTGTCTTTGGATGTGGGGTATCTTTTTTGGTGAGTTCCAGTGTCTTCCTGTCAATGATTGTTCAACAGTTAGTTGTGATTCTGGTGCTCTTGCAAGAGAAAGTCTGTACCAGCTTGCTTTTAACAACAAAATTCACTTATTTCATTAACTTCAGTCTACACCTAGCCAATCCTGACCATCCCCAAACCCTCTATCACTTTCTGTATTCATATTAGTTTTTTCCCTTATTTTTTTCATCCAGAAACAACCAGCTCTAAGACAGACTTACTTTCCTGTCCTGTAATAAAATGCAATTCCATTCCTCATACCCCCTTTACTGAAAACACACATCCTGCTTTTCTACTGTATACTGAAATGTTTCCTTTATTTCTTTTATTAGCTTTAATTACATGTTTAAACTAGAGTTCTCAACTCTTAAAAACCTTAATTTCTAGTGACAACCAAGAAGTTAACCATTATGAGTTGTCTTTTACATTAGCATTCTGTGGATTGGTGAAAGTACCAATGATAATTCCTAAAAACATTTGCTTTCTTATAGAGAACATCTCAGGGTGGCACCAAACACATTCATTGATAGCCCTAAATACCTTTAGTTTCTTTGTTTAGTAATTGATGTCTCAGTATCTTATTTTATTTGGGAATGATCCAGCTATTCAACCAACTTTCATCATATAACTTAATTTAGCACAGCTCTAAATTTCAACTTGCTGGATCTCTGCAGGGATTATTCTTAAGTAGACATTCCTAAAATATAATTATTCCTATACAGTTTAACAAAAGCACTTATTTCATTTACATTTACTTTCTTTCAAAAAAAATTTTTTATATTATTTTCCTTGTTGATGATTTGTAACAGATATAATAAGTTTTTATTTGACTTCTATTAAACCTAGGTACAGTAAGTGTATTATATCAGTACTTAATGTTGATGACTGTTAAGACATGTCTACATTAATTAAATTAACAAGCTTAAACTAAGTTTAATACCACATATTAATTTAATACTGACTATTTCCCAGTCCATGGGAACCTGAAATTAATTCTGGCCAGTTACCTTCTGTATTTTTGAGAAGTTATATAAGCACTCAATTTCCTTTAAGCCAATTAAGTAGAGCTCATTGTCAAATTAATTTTGATAATACCATCCAAAGTTAAGGACATATACACATTGCACACAGACATATAGAGAAACACAACCAGAGATCTCATAGCTTCATTTCCTAAAAGTCATGAATCAGATATTACAATATAAAACTCACTAGTTTTTAAACAGTTGAAATAAGTTATATTTAGAAAGGCTTCTCCCCCACCCCTTTTTTTTTCCTCAGTCACAAAATTAGAGAAGATCTAGATAAGACAAGTGGTTTTGTGAGCCCTGGTCTCAAGGCACAGCGAGAGATAAGCAAGTTCTCCTAGTAGGACTTCTTCCCTAACTGTCAGAATTCTGGAAAGATGTTTTATCAAGCTTTTTTTCTCTAAGTGCATATGCAAATATGTATATCCTTGAATAAAAGCTCTCAAATATTTATCTTCTTTATTCCCAACTCCAGTCCAGTTGTTTACGGAGGAGCAGGCTGAGGCTTTGGGAGGGGAAGGAGCTTTCCCTTCACCCACCAGGGGATGAGGAGAGCCAGGAATCTATCCCAGGCTTTGCTCATTAACAAATACTTCGTGACGGCCTGTGGTGTGCCAAGAACTAACCCACAGCCTGGAAATGCAATAGTTTCTTTCCCAAACTTTTCATTTTGAAAATTTTAAAGCATGATGAAAACTTGAAAGAATGATATGATTAACACCCTTCCATCTAGATTTAATAATTCAACAATTAACTGCCTCATTTACTTTATTTCTCTGTGTGTCTGTACATGTACATATATTTCTTCTTGTTTTTTTTTTTCTTTTTAGTTTAAGACTTTATTTTTAGAGCAGGTTTAGGTTCACATGAAAATGGAGGAAGGTACAGAGATTCCCATGTACCCCCTTCCCCCACACAATATAGCCTCCCTGTTATCAACATCCCTTTCCACAGTAGTACATTTGTTACAATCGATGAACCTACGTTGACTTATAATCGCCCCAAGCTCTTTGTTTACATGAGGGTTTACTCTTGGTTTTGTACATACTGTGGGTTTGGACAAATATATAATGATACGTATCCATCATTATAATATCATACAGAGTATTTTTACTGCCTTAAAAATCCTCCCTGAGTATTCTTCCCTCTTCCATCCCAGCCCCTAGTACTTTTTATTGTCTCCATAATTTTGCCTTTTTCAGAATGTCACATAGTTGGAATCAGAATATGGAGTCATCTAGTGAGCTTGTGCCTGTGGGCTGTGAACTTCACATGTGCTTCTCAGTCCTCCCTTCTTACTTAGGTGGAACAGGATGGCTGGAGTGAGGTAGAGTTGAGTATTTCCCTTTCCCCACATGGAAGGTTAGAGCTGACTAGTGTTGGGTATTTCCTTTTACCCAGTTCAGGTAAGCTCTGATAATTCCCCAGCAGGTTAGGCTCTGCTTAACTAGCTTCTCCTAAGGGCAAGCCTCGTTAAGAAGAATAGAGTGCTCTGACATATTTCAGAATGATTCCTTTTCCTTCCCCCTAATAGAGGCACAAGTGGATTTTCCTCTGATATTTACTGTGAGAATTTGGTCAAGATCCTGGAGGTAAATTTCAAAGTATTGCGGAGGTCTCCCTAATACTGGGTCCTCTGAGAATTCTAGCTCTCAGAGTTGTCCAATGAACCTCCAGCAATTCATTAATTACAGTTCAGGTTTTCCCACACCAGCACACATTCTCAAAGGGTTTCCAGTTGTGAGTTGTGACTCAGTGTATTCATCAGTCTTGGAAAGTGTTGAGAGAGTGATTTCCAGTCTTGGGACAGTGATTTTCCTGTGAGTTCTCTCCTCTTTTACAAATTCAAGGAAAGGTGTTGATTATTCAAATCTGTTCAGCTTTTACTTGTTGTTAGGGCAGAGTTAGGACTTCAAAGATTTTTATCTGTGAAACTGAATCGTCCTTTTCTTGTTTGTTTTTCTGAAACATTTGAAGTTAAATCACATATATCATATTTCATTCCTGAATGCTTAAGCAGAAATCTCATAATAATGAGAACATGCTCTTACTTATAATGGCATACCATTATCACAGATAAGAAAATTAAAGCCTATTATTATTATAGTATTAATTATTATATCTTCTTTTTCAAGTTTCTCTAATAGTTTCCCAAATAGCTTTCATAGTCCAATAGTCACTCCAAATAGATATTTATTACACCACCACTCCCATCCTTGATCTAATTAAGGTTAAAGCATTGCATTGGGTTGTTATATCTCTGTAGTTTTTTGAATCTAGAGCAATTCTCCTGCCCCTTTTTTCTTTGCAAGATACATTCAATTTTGGAAAACCCCGGCCCAATTGCGGTGTAGAATGTTCTACATTCTACATTTGACTGATTCGTTCCTTATTCTGTCCTTTAACTTGTTTCTGTATCCCCTGTATTTCCTGTCGTCTTAGTTCAGACTGCTTTCAGGTAATACCATAAACAGCAGACATTTATTTCTCACATTTCTGGAAATAAGCTGGGAAGTCTAATTTCAGGGTGCTAGCCAGCTTGGTTCCTGGGGAAAGCCCTGGCTTGCAAATGGCCACCTTCTTGCTTGTCCTCACATGGTTGAGAGAGATCATATCTTTCTTGTCTCTTCTTCTCAGGGCATGAATCCCTTTTCTGAGGGTTCTAATCTCAAGAACTAATGACCTCCCAAAGGCTCCACCTTCAAATATCACCACATTGAGGATTATGGCCTCAATATAAGACTTCTGGGAGGATACAAACATTCAGTCCATAGCAAGTGTAAAATGAAAACCACTTCTAGAGGCTTGATTCGGGGTTAAGCATATTTGCAAAGAATACATAGCAAATGAAACTACGAACTTGTTGAAGGGTTATCTGTATACCTTTTGTACATATCTATGAATTATGTTGCTGTCTTTGCACACGATTTTATTGGGGTTTGATTTTTTTTTAATCAATGTAGTCTGAGGCTAGTCTATATTCTGATACCAAACAAGGGACTTAAATTGATCTCTGAAGTCATTGCTAATAAGACAAGAGATGGACAAAAACGCAACTCGTAATCCCCGTGGAGAGATGTTTTTTCTGGCCCAAATGTTTATCAGTGGGTGAATGAATAACCCGATAGTGTTATATCTAAGCAATGGAATACTACTCAGCAATAAAAAGAATGAACTATTGATTCATACAATATTATTCTGAACAAAAGAAGCCAGGCAAAAGATAGCATATACAGTATGATTTTATTTATATAAAATTCTAAAAAGTGCAAACTAATCTAAAGTGACAGGAAGCAGATCAATGGTTGCCTGGTGATAAAATGAGAGGAGGAGCGAAGCAGAAGGAAGAGATTACAAAAAGCCATGAGGAAGGATTGGGGGATGCTGAAGATGTTTGCTATCTTGATTATGGTGATGGGCAAAGCTTATCAAGCTCTACACTTTAAGTATATGCAAGTAAATGTAACTGAATATAATTATTATTGGGCATTTCTTGGTGTTCAGTTGATGGCTGTCAATGTTTGGATGAATGATAAAATAAATTCATATATAATTCACTAATTATTTTATGTTTTGTACACATTTTTTTTTTGCCTTTATTTCAGGAAAAAATGTTTTTATCGACATTCACAAAATGTGCCTTCTACTTACAGTAATGCCATTTGAACAAGTTTTCTTGAGTGTTTTTTCTCAAAGCTGTTTTATTTAAAATTTTTAATTTTAGAAACTGCACTCTGCTAATGCAGTGATACCTGGAATTTCAAAAAATGCTTCAATCAATATTTAGATTTGGAAATAAACAATGACTTTTGTATATCACATCAAACACTGCAATGGGATTGCAGATGATGAATTAATTTTATCAAAGAAATTATAAAATATTTTAATTTATGACATAAACCACTCTTACATGTCATGATTGTCAGCATCTCTTTTTTTTTTTTTTGTCAGCATCTCTTTAAGCAATCCCTAGATCCATATACAATTTAAGTTCTATTTCTTTAAAAAAAGTTCTTCTCTCTAAAATAATTGAAATAAACTATTTATATTAAAAATACAAATTATCTATATTATCAATATTTTAAATAAATTAATTAAACCTGGAAAGTTTAATTTTTTCAAAATTTAGTTAATTTTATTAAATGTTCAAATCTGGGTCCTCTTTTTTTTTTAATCGAGGCATAATTGATATGAAACTTTATATTAGTTTCAGATGTATAATCTAATGTTTCAATATTTGTATATATTGTGAAATGATCACTGCAGTAAGTCTAGTTATCCTCATAATTACATCACAATACAGTTATAAAAATGTTTTTTCTTATGATGAGGACTTTTATGATTTATTTTTTTCTTATGATGAGGACTTTTAAGATTTATTTGTAGAGCAGAGGAACTATATTCAATATCTTGTAATAGCTTATAATAAAAAATAATCTAAAAATATGTATATATATATGCATTTATATATATAAGTGAATCACTGTGCTGTACAACTG
The DNA here is from genome assembly GCF_000442215.2 of Lipotes vexillifer. NCBI lineage: Eukaryota > Metazoa > Chordata > Mammalia > Artiodactyla > Lipotidae > Lipotes > Lipotes vexillifer. The sequence goes on along the minus strand of NW_006799247.1, from coordinate 42,674 downwards.
AAATTAACACAGTAGTGTAAATCAAGTATACTTCAATAAAATAATTTAAACTTAGCAACTTTCAAATATGTAATACAGTATTATTAAGTATAGTCACCACACTGTTTATTAAAACCCCATGACTTCTTTATTTTATGACTGGAAGTTGGTACTCTTTGACCACTTTCACCCACTTCATCCACCATTCACCTCCACACTTTTGGCAGCAACCAATGTTCCAATCTGTTCTCTGAATCCATGAGCTTGTTGTTTTTGTTTTTTCTTTTTAAATTCCACATGTAGGTGAAATCATACACTACTTGTCTTTCTCTGTCTGACTTATTTCAATTAAAATAATACACTCTTAGTCTATCCATGTTGTCACAAATGGCAATATTATATTCTTCTTTATGGCTGAAAAATATTCCATTGTGTATATACCACATCTTCTTTATCCAATTATCCATCAGTGAACACTTAGGATGTTCCCATGTCTTGCTGATTGTAAATACTGCTGCAAAAAACATGGGAGTGCATACACATTTACAAGTTAATGTTTTTATTTTCTTAAGATAATACCCTGAAGTGGAATTGCTGGATCATATGGTAGTTCTATTTTTAATTTTTTGAGGAACCTCCACACTCTTTTCCATAGAGGCTGCACCAATTTACATTCCAGCCAGAAGTGCACGAGTGTTCCCTTTTGTCCACATCCTCACCAACACTTGTTATTTCTTGTCTTTTTGATAATAACCATTTTGATGGGTGTGAGGTGATATCTAACAGTAGCTTTGATTTGCATTTCCCTGATGTTTACTGATGCTCATCATTTTTTCATGTGTCTGTTGGCCATCTGTATGTCTTCTTTGAAAAAAATGTCTATTAAGATCTTCTGCTCATGTTTAATTGGATTCTTTGTTCTGTTGTTGTTTTGTGGGGTTTTTGTTTGTTTTCTGTTTTTGCTACTGAATTCTATGAGCTCTCTCTATATTTTGGATATTAATGCCTTATCAGCTGTATGATTTGCAAATATTTTCTCACATTTAGGGTTGTCTTTTTATTTACTTTTTTTATTTTTATTTTTATTTTGTAACATCTTTATTGGGGTATAATTGCTTTACAATGGTGTGTTAGTTTCTGCTTTATAACAGAGTGAATCAGTTATACATATACATATGTTCCCATATCTCTTCCCTCTTTGTCTCCCTCCCTCCCACCCTCCCTATCCCACCCCTCCAGACAGCCACAAAGAACCGAGCCCATTTCCCTGTGCCATGCGGCTGCTTCCCACTGGCTATCTACCTTACGTTTGTTAGTATATATATGTCCATGTCTCTCTCTCGCCCTATCACACCTCACCCTTCCCCCTCCCCATATCCTCAAGTCTGTTCTCCAGTAGGTCTGTGTCTTTATTCCTGTTTTACCCCTAGGTTCTTCATAACATTTTTTTTCCCTTAAATTCCATATATATGTGTTAGCATACGGTATTTGTCCTTCTCTTTCTGACTTACTTCACTCTGTATGACAGACTCTAGATCTATCCACCTCATTACAAATAGCTCAATTTCGTTTCTTTTTATGGCTGAGTAATATTCCATTGTATATATGTGCCACATCTTCTTTATCCATTCATCCGACGACGGGCACTTAGGTTGTTTCCATCTCCGGGCTATTGTAAATAGAGCTGCAATGAACATTTTGGTACATGACTCTTTCTGAATTCTGGTTTCCTCAGGGTATATACCTAGTAGTGGGATTGCTGGGTCATATGGTAGTTCTATTTGTAGTTTTTTAAGGAACCTCCATACTGTTCTCCATAGTGGCTGAACCAATTCACATTCCCACCAGCAGTGCAAGAGTGTTCCCTTTTCTCCACACCCTCTCCAGCATTTATTGTTTCTAGATTTTTTGATGATGGCCATTCTGACTGGTGTGAGATGATATCTCATTGTAGTTTTGATTTGCATTTCTCTAATGATTAATGATGTTGAGCATTCTTTCATGTGTTTGTTGGCAGTCTGTATATCTTCTTTGGAGAAATGTCTATTTAGGTCTTCTGCCCATTTTTGGATTGGGTTGTTTATTTTTTTGTTATTGAGCTGCATGAGCTGCCTGTAAATTTTAGAGATTAATCCTTTGTCAGTTGATTCATTTGCAAATATTTTCTCCCATTCTGAGGGCTGTCTTTTGGTCTTGTTTATGGTTTCCTTTGCTGTGCAAAAGCTTTGAAGTTTCATTAGGTCCCATTTGTTTATTTTTGTTTTTATCTCCATTACTCTAGGAGATGGGTCAAGAAGGATCTTGCTGTGATTTATGTCATAGAGTGTTCTGCCTATGTTTTCCTCTAAGAGTTTGATAGTTTCTGGCCTTACATTTAGGTCTTTAATCCATTTTGAGCTTATTTTTGTGTATGGTGTTAGGGAGTGATCTAATCTCATACTTTTACATGTACCTATCCAATTTTCCCAGCACCACTTATTGAAGAGGCTGTCCTTTCTCCACTGTATATTCCTGCCACCTTTATCAAAGATAAGGTGACCATATGTGCATGGGTTTATCTCTGGGCTTTCTATCCTATTCCATTGATCTATCTTTCTGTTTTTGTGCCAGTACCATACTGTCTTGATTACTGTAGCTTTGTAGTATAGTCTGAAGTCAGGCAGCCTGATTCCTCCAGCTCCATTTTTTGTTCTCAAGATTGCTTTGGCTATTCGGGGTCTTTTGTGTTTCCATACAAATTGTGAAATTTTTTGTTCTAGTTCTGTGAAAAATGCCAGTGGTAGTTTGATAGGGATTGCATTGAATCTATAGATTGCTTTGGGAAGTAGAGTCATTTTCACAATGTTGATTCTTCCAATCCAAGAACATGGTATATCTCTCCATCTGTTTGTATCATCTTTAATTTCTTTCATCAGTGTCTTATAATTTTCTGCATACAGGTCTTTTGTCTCCTTAGGTAGGTTTATTCCTAGATATTTTATTCTTTTTGTTGCAATGGTAAATGGGAGTGTTTTCTTGATTTCACTTTCAGATTTTTCATCATTAGTATATAGGAATGCCAGAGATTTCTGTGCATTAATTTTGTATCCTGCTACTTTACCAAATTCATTGATTAGCTCTAGTAGTTTTCTGGTAGCATCTTTAGGATTCTCTATGTATAGTATCATGTCATCTGCAAACAGTGACAGCTTTACTTCTTCTTTTCCGATTTGGATTCCTTTTATTTCCTTTTCTTCTCTGATTGCTGTGGCTAAAACTTCCAAAACTATGTTGAATAAGAGTGGTGAGAGTGGGCAACCTTGTCTTGTTCCTGACCTTAGTGGAAATGCTTTCAGTTTTTCGCCATTGAGGATGATGTTGGCTGTGGGCTTGTCATATACGGCCTTTATTATATTGAGGAAAGTTCCCTCTACACCTACTTTCTGCAGGGTTTTTATCATAAATGGGTGTTGAATTTTGTCAAAAGCTTTCTCTGCATCTATTGAGATGATCATATGGTTTTTCTCCTTCAATTTGTTAATATGGTTAATCACATTGATAGATTTGCGTATATTGAAGAATCCTTGCATTCCTGGAATAAACCCCACTTGATCATGGTGTATGATCCTTTTAATGTGCTGTTGGATTCTGTTTGCTAGTATTTTGTTGAGGATTTTTGCATCTATGTTCATCAGTGATATTGGCCTGTAGTTTTCTTTCTTTGTGACATCCTTGTCTGGTTTTGGTATCAAGGTGATGGTGGCCTCGTAGAATGAGTTTGGGAGTGTTCCTCCCTCTGCTATATTTTGGAAGAGTTTGAGAAGAATAGGTGTTAGCTCTTCTCTAAATGTTTGATAGAATTCGCCTGTGAAGCCATCTGGTCCTGGGCTTTTGTTTGTTGGAAGATTTTTAATCACAGTTTCAATTTCAGTGTTTGTGATATGGTTGTTAGTATTTGCCTTATGTATTGAGGTGCTCCTATGTTGGGGGCATAAGTATTTACAATTGTTATATCTTCTTCTTGGATCGATCCCTTAATCATTATGTAGTGTCCTTCTTTGTCTCTTCTGATAGTCCTTATTTTAAAGTCTATTTTGTCTGATATGAGAATTGCTACTCCAGCTTTCTTTTGGTTTCCATTTGCATGGAATATCTTTTTCCATCCCCTTACTTTCAGTCTGTATGTGTCTCTAGGTCTGAAGTGGGTCTCTTGTAGACAGCATATATATGGGTCTTGTTTTTGTATCCATTCAGCCAATCTGTGTCTTTTGGTGGGAGCATTTAGTCCATTTACATTTAAGGTAATTATCGATATGTATGTTCCTATTCCCATTTTCTAAATTGTTTTGGGTTCGTTATTATAGGACTTTTCCTTCTCTTGTGTTTTTGTCTAGAGCAGTTCCTTTAGCATTTGTTGTAAAGCTGGTTTGGTGGTGCTGAACTCTCTCAGCTTTTGCTTGTCTGTAAAGGTTTTAATTTCTCCATCAAATCTGAATGAGATCCTTGCTGGGTAGAGTAATCTTGGTTGCAGGTTTTTCTCCTTCATCACTTTCAGTATGTCCTGCCACTCCCTTCTGGCTTGTAGAGTTTCTGCTGAGAGATCAGCTGTTAACCTTATGGGGATTCCCTTGTGTGTTATTTGTTGTTTTTCCCTTGCTGCTTTTAATATGCTTTCTTTGTATTTAGTTTTTGACAGTTTGATTAATATGTGTCTTGGCGTATTTCTCCTTGAATTTATCCTGTATGGGACTCTCTGTGCTTCCTGGACTTGATTAACGATTTCCTTTCCCATATTAGGGAAGTTTTCAACTATAATCTCTTCAAATATTTTCTCAGTCCCTTTCTTTTTCTCTTCTTCTTCTGGAACCCCTATAATTCGAATGTTGGTGCGTTTAATGTTGTCCCAGAGGTCTCTGAGACTGTCCTCAGTTCTTTTCATTCTTTTTTCTTTATTCTGCTCTGCAGTAGTTATTTCCACTATTTTATCTTCCAGGTCACTTATCCGTTCTTCTGCCTCATTTATTCTGCTATTGATCCCATCTAGAGTATTTTTCATTTCATTTATTGTGTTGTTCATCATTGTCTGTTTCATCTTTATTTCTTCTAGGTCCTTGTTAACTGCTTCTTGCATTTTGTCCATTCTATTTCCAAGATTTTGGATCATCTTTACTATCATTATTCTGAACTCTTTTTCAGGTAGACTGCCTATTTCCTCTTCATTTGTTAGGTCTGGTGGGTTTTTATCTTGCTCCTTCATCTGCTGTGTGTTTTTCTGTCTTCTCATTTTGCTTATCTTACTGTGATTGGGTTCACCTTTTTGCAGGCTGCAAGTTCGTAGCTCCCGTTGTTTTTGATGTCTGTCTCCAGTGGCTAAGGTTGGTTCAGTGGGTTGTGTAGGCTTCCTGGTGGAGGGGACTAGTGGCTGTGTTGTGGTGTATGAGGCTAGATCTTGTCTCTCTAGTGGGCAGGTCCACGTCTGGTGGTGTGTTTTGGGGTGTCTGTGGACTTATTATGATTTTAGGCAGCCTCTCTGCTAGTGGGTGGGGTTGTGTTCCTGTCTTGCTATATGGTTGGCATAGGTTGTCCAGCACTGTACCTTGCTGGTCGTTGAGTGAGGCTGGGTGCTGGTGTTGAGATGGAGATCTCTGGTAGATTTTCGCCATTTGATATTATGTGGAGCTGGGAGGTCTCTTGTTGACGAGTGTTCTGAAGTTGGCTCTCCCACCTCAGAGGCAGAGTCCTGACTCCTAGCTGGAGCAGCAAGAGCCTTTCATCCACTCGGCTTTTGGGAGGTCTGAAGTCTTCTGCCAGCATTCAGTAGGTGTTCTGTAGGAGTTGTTCCACATGTAGATGTATTTCTGGTGTATTTGTGGGGAGGAAGGTGATCTCCGCGTCTTACTCCTCCACCATCTTTCCACCGCTCTCTCTGCCTTTTTATTTTATTGATGTCTTCCTTTGCTGTGCAGAAGCTTTTTAGTTTGACGTAGTCCCTCTTGTTTATCTTTGCTTCTGTTGCCTTTGCTTTTGGTGTCAGATTGAAAAAATCATTGCCAAGGAGCTTAACATCTATGTTTTCTTCTAGGAATTTTATCGTTTCACATCTTATATTCAAGTCTTTAATCCATTTTGAGTTTTTTTGTGTATAGTATAAGGTAGTGCATAGTATAAGATTCATTCTTTTGCATGTAGCTGTCCAATTTTCCCAATACCATTTATTGAAGAAATTGTCCTTTATTTCATATTCTTGGCTCCTTTGTCATAAATTAATTATGTATGCCTTGGTTTATTTCTGGCCTCTCTCCTCTGTTCCATTGTTCTATGTGTCTGTTTTTATTCCAATATTTTACTGTTTTGATTACTAAATCCTTGTAATAGAGTTTGAAATTAGGAAGCATGATGCTTCCAGCTTTCTTCTTTCTTAAAATTTCTTTGGTTATTAGGGATCTTGGGTGGTGCCATCCAAATTTTAGGATTGTTTGTTCTATTTCTATGAAAAATGTCATTGGCAATCAGAGAAGAAAAAGAAATAAAGGAATCCAAATTTGAGAAGAAGTTAAACTGTCACCGTTTGCAGATGACATACTATACATAGAAAATCCTGAAGAAGATACCGGAAAAAGAAGATACCAGAAAACTACTAGAGCTCATCAATGAATTTGGTAAAGTTGCAAGATACGAAATTAATACAGAGAAATCTGTTACATTTCTAGACACTAACAACGAAAGATCAGAAAGAGAAATTCAAGAAAAAATCCTTTTTTCTATTGCACAAAAAAGGATAAAATGCCTAGGAATAAACCTACCTAAGGAGGCAAAAGACCTATACTCCAAAAACTATAATATGCTGAAGAAAGAAATCAAAGATGACACAAACAGATGGAAAGATATACCATATTCTTTGACTGGAAGTATCAGTACTGTCAAAATGACTATACAATACAAGCCAATCTACAGATTCAATACAATCCATATCAAATTACTAATGGTTCATCAAAATTACCATTTAATAATAATGATAATAATAATAAAAAAATAAAGAGGGAGGGAGGAAACTTTGGGAGGTGATGGATATGTTTATGGCATAAATTATGGTGATGTGTTCATGGATGTATATGTATATGCAAACTCATCAAATTCTATACATTAAATATGTACAGCTTTTTGTATATCAATCATACCTTGAAAGAGCAGTTTTAAAAATTACCATTTAATGTAACCGACAAGGACTTAACCTCCAAAATATACAAACAGCTGATACAACTCAACAACAAAATACCAAACAACCCAATCAAAAAATGAGCAAAAGATCTAAATAGACATTTCTCCAGAGAAGACATACAGATGGCCAAGAAGCACATGAAAAGCTGCTCAACATCACTAATTATTAAAGAAATGCAAATCAAAACTACAATGAGGTATCACCTCACACCAGTCAGAATGGCTATCATCAAAATGTCTACAAATAATAAATGCTGCAGAGGATGTGGAGAGAAGGGAACCCTCCTTCACTATTGGTGGGAATGTAAATTGGTACAGCCACTGTGGAGAACAGTATGGAGGTTCCTCAAAAAACTAAAAATAGAACTACCATATGACCCTGCAATCCCACTCTTGGGCATATATGTAGAGAAAAATATGGTCTGAAAGGGTACATGCACCCCAATATTCACTGCAGCACTGTTTACAATAGCCAAGACCTGGAAGCAACCTAAATGTCCATTGACAGAGGAATGGATAAAGAAGTTGTGGTACATGTACACAATGGAATATTACTCAGCTATTAAAAAGAATGAAATAATGCCATTTGCAACAACATGAATGGACCTAGAGACTGTCATACCGAGTGAAGTAAGTCACACAGAGAAAGAGAAATATTATATGATATCACTTATATGTGGAATTTAAAAAATGATACAAATTAACTTATTTACAAAACAGAAACAAACTCACAGACTCAGAGAACAAACTTTTGGTTACCAGCAGGGGAGGGTGGGGCAGAGGGATAGTTAGGGAGTTTGGGATTGACAGAAAAGAATTGTATATCACTATATTGTATATCTTTAACTTATATAATATGTACATCAACTATACATCAGTTAAAAAGTTAAAAAAAGAAAAATGTCATTGGTATCTTGATAGTGATTGTGTTGAATCTGTAGATTGCTTTGGGTAGTATAGACATTTTAACAATATTAACTCTTCTAATCCATGAACATAGAATATCTTTCTATTTATTAATATCTTCAATTTCTTTCATCACTGTACATGTCTTTCCCTTCCTTGGTTCAATTTGTTTGTTTTTAAATGGGATTTTTTCTTAATTTATCTTTCTAATAGTTTGTTGTTAGTATAAGGAAACATGAAATTTTTGGCTATTGATTCTATATCTTGCAACTTCACTGAATTTGCTTATTCTCACAGGTTTTGGGTGGAGTGTTTAGAGGTTTCTAAGCCCCCTCCTGACAACATTATAGCTCACAATTTCCCAGGACTTCTTTTGTTTAGAGCGTGGAAGTTTAGCTATTTAGAGAAACATTTGTTTTAAACCTGATTGGTATTAGTCGCATGTGCATATTTCATGTTATAGGCGCTTAGCACTGAGCACCACATTCTGAGAGGAAACCATGAGTGTATTAGTGTGTGTGTGTGTGTGTGTGTGTGTGTGTGTTGTAATCTGCAGTTCCCTTTGAAGCATGAAGACTCTGGCAAGGCATCTTGCTCGGGTATAAATGTGGAATAATATTTGTAGCCCTTTGTCAGTTGTATAAATTGCAAGTATCTTTTCTCAAATTTCCCCTCACTCTCTTTATACTGCCCTCTAATTAAAAGGAAGTCTAAAATTTCATATGGTCAAACTTACATTTTCCTTCATGGCAGGTGCATTTTTGTAGATATTAACTAAAAACAAATTTTAATTGAGAGATCCTGAAGATATTCCTCTATTTTAGCTCCCAAATGCCCTATAGTATGTCCATTCATATGTGGCTGGAATTGACTTATATACACAGAATCAGTTCAATATTCTGGATCCCTTCTCATTAAATGACTGAAATTTAATTGAGGGAGGAGAATGACATCATTATAACATTCAATCTTCTTAATATTTTATGTGGTAATTCCTGTCATCTATTTTTGTCCTTTTAAAGATTTTCTCTGTAATGCTTTACAATCATCTGTGCGGAGACATGCATATTTTTGTGAGATTTCTTCCTAGGTATTTGCTGTTTTTTGGTTCTATTACAAATAGCAAGTTTCATTTTCTGATTGATGCTCTTATACAGAAATGCACTTGAATTTTGCATATTGATCTTGTATGTAGCAACCTTGCAAAATTTACGTATGTATTAAATTCATTTGTAAATCATTTTGGATTTTCTATGTAAAAAATCATATCATTTAATAATAGGAAAATTTCTATTTTTTTTCTTTCCAATTATTATAGTTGTTCCCTCCTTGCCTGTTTGTGCTGCTTATGAATGCCAAAGCATTGTTGAATAGGTGTCGCATTTCCATTCTAAGAGAAAACTATCAGAATTGTATCAGTGTTGTAGGGTTTTGATAGATATCCTTCAACAGCTTAAGGAAGATCGCTTCACTGTCTAATTTTCTAAATTTTTTTTTTCTTCTCATGACTCCATGTATTAACCTGGGAAAGCTGACACAAAACACCACAGACTGACTGGTTTAAACAAAACAAATTTATTTTCTTGCAGTTCTGGAGGTCCAAGATCAAGGTGTCTGCAGGTTTGTTTTCTACTGAGGCCTCCTTGGCTTGCAGATAACCGCTTTCCATGCCCTCCCATGGCCTTTTCTCTATGCATGCACATCTCTGGTGTCTTTCTCCTTTTGAGGACAGTCATTGAAGTAGGGCCCAACACCGTGTTAAACAGGTGATAGCAAGAATCCTTGTTTGGGGCTTCCCGGTGGCACAGGCACATCTCTGGTGTCTTTCTCCTTTTGAGGACAGTCATTGAAGTAGGGCCCAACACCGTGTTAAACAGGTGATAGCAAGAATCCTTGTTTGGGGCTTCCCTGGTGGCACAGTGGTTGAGAGTCTGCCTGCCGATGCAGGGGACGCAGGTTCGTGCCCCGGTCCGGGAAGATCCCACATGCCGTGGAGTGGCTGGGCGCGTAAGTCATGGCCGCTGAGTCTGCGCGTCCGGAGCCTGTGCTCCACAACAGGAAAGGCCACAGCAGTGAGACCCGCGTACCGCAAAAAAAAAAAAAAAAAAGAATCCTTGTTTGAGGTCCATTGTCAGACAGAACACTAACAGAATTTCATCACTGTGGTGGGTTTTGGTAGGTATCAACTAACACGTTAAGGCAATGACCTTTTCCTAATTTGCTAAATTTTCCTTTTTTTAAATCACTGACTGGTCATATTAGATTTGTCACCATTTTCATTTAACCTTGATTACCTACTTAAGTGCCCCACCTCTGAATATAGTTTGTAGTGGGACACATTCAGTCCATCACTATGGATGATGAATTTTATCAAATGATTTTTCTGCCATCTATTGAGATAATCATGAGACTTGTTTTCATTTAGTCTATTATGTAGTAAAATAAACTGAGTATTCAGTGACGTTTCTTATTGGTCTCTGGCTTTTTAGAATATAACTTTATTGGTTGTAAAGATATGTATGTGTGGTAAACCTTTTAAGAAAAACAAAGGAATTATTAATATCAAGATACTGGATGCTTCAAGCTGAGGAAAATGGGGGTGATATAGTGTGTTAGAATCCACAGGGCCTCTGAGCTACCATGTAATGTTTGATTTCTTCACCTAGGTGTTTTATACATGGGTACTAATTTTACTATTCTCCTTTAAATTGTATCTACATGTTTACCACACAAACTTATATGCCTGCTTTTCATAACAAAACAAAAATAGATGATCACACTCAAAGATGAAATAAGCTACTGTGAAAATTAGAAACAGAATAGAAACATGCTTAAATGTTGGAACCAGGAAGAGAAAAGTAGCAGCCAGTTTAACCCTGTTGAGACATGGAAACAAACCTCCCCAAGCACAGGAAGGAGCAGGGACAATCTGCAAGTATTTAGGGGAACTTCCCTGGTGGTCCAGTGGTTAAGACTCGGAGCTTTCACTGCATTGGGCGCAGGTTCTATCCCTGGCTGGGGAACTATGATCACACATGTCACAGTGGGGGAGGGGGTGTTATTAGGCCCCCAAAATAAAAAACCAAGGAAAAGTATAAGACTGATCTTTTTCAATGTCAAATATCTCCCAGGAAGATGTATAAATCATCTTACATAATGTCACAGTTACTGGACAATCTCAAATTTCAAATAAGAGAGTAATTTAGATGTACTACTGGTAATGAGCAAAACCCAACCTCTGTATAAAGGGCAATAAATCTGCCTGAACTTTGCCCTCGAGGGAGACTGGACAGTATACAAACCTGCCTGTGCTCTGATGGAGATGCCACCTCTATCTTTCAAGGCTGTTTCCCATAAAAACGTCCTGGGAAACACAGTCCTGAGTGGTCGGTCCCTTGCTCCCGACATGTGCAAGACGCCCCCTGAGAACTGTCTCCACACAGATGTCCTCTCCCACATGGAACGTGTAAGGTGCTTATGGAACAGGTAAATGTATAGGTATAGGAAATATGCAAGTGTTCACACATTTACTGAAGCTGTGAAATTACAATTTTATAGGCTCCAACGTTAGAATTCCAGAAACACTTTACAGTTAAACTTCACGTCCCTGCTAGTTCCCACAGCATCTCTATTGCTGTGGAAACACCAAAAACAACAACAACAAAATAGAAAACAAATGAGAAAAACTTTCTTATTTGACTTTAAGTCAAATAAACATTAAAAAAAAAATCTCGGTGCCAGATGTAAGGACAGTTGTAAACATTCTACCTACTGTCCATAAATTTCAGGAAGAAAAAGAAGCAAAGTCAAAGATCATCCTTAGTAATCTCTTACTGCGCAGATTGTAAGAGGTTGAGTGTAGCATCCGATAGAGAAATAGGGCTTTAAGATCTCAGAAAATTTACCGGTGAAAGAGTGGATGTGGGACCTGTCCTTCCAACTGTAGAAGGAAATCGCGCCCAACTCATAGTCCAGATACACACCGATCCCGCCAGGTTCCTCCTTCAGCTCCAGGGGAAGGGCGCCCCCCGGCCCGCGGGCCTCACAACCCGCTCCGCGCAACCCCAGAGTCCAGAGGCCTCTCTGTCCCTCCTCCTGGCGCCCAGGGCCGGTCCTGGAGGCGGAGTCTGCTCAGACGCCCACGGCCCACGAGACCCCGCCCACCCACCCCTCCCACTACCTCCTGCCGCTGGCAAAGCCCACCGAGCCCAGCACCGCAGGCTCCGTGCAGAATCTCTGCGCGCTTGTGGGGGAAAAGCTGCCTGCTCCTCGCAAACGTCACCGACTTTCTATCCTCAGACACGAGCAGGCTGGGATGAGCTGTCTTGGGGTCCAGGGTCACGTCCTCCCGGAACTTCTGAATGATTTTCTGCAGAGCCGAGTGCTGCGGGGGCCAGGCTGCAGCCTCCCCTCCTCAGCTGGAAGGAGTAGACGTCGGGGCACCTCAGACGCTCGCGCCTGCCCAGGACGCCCCCGATGCCACTCAGCAGCCTGGCTCCAGGCAGCACGCTTCTCTCTGTCACCTCGTGCAGGAGGCCCCGCAGCTCGCAGATGTGGTCTGAGGAGGCAGTGATGTTGGCGCCCAGCTGCTCCCGGATGTCCTGCTCCTCCTGGACCAGCCTCGCCAGGACGGCCTCCTGCTCGCCGTCCACAGCCCGGCTCAGCTGCCGGAACTCCGAGGCCAGCTCCAGCCGCTGGCGCTGCACCAGCCCCCGCAGCTCCAGCAGATTTCTGTCCTGCGCGGCCACCAGGCTATGGGCATCTGCCACCTGCCTCTTCAAAGGCTCCACGTAAGCGCCGAGCCTCTGCCGGTGGTCAGCCGCGGCCTCGCCCACCGGCCTCACCAAGTGGCCCTGGTGCTCAGGGGTCCGTGCGCACAGGGGACACAGCACTTCCACGTGTTCCTCGTAAAAGAGGCTCAGGACCTGGCGGTGCAGGTCTCACAGGCGCGGCTCCTCGCGGCTCCTCCTGTTGCTCCAGCTGCTCTGGAGCAGCCTGGCCACCTGGATCATCCTGCCCAGCTAGGTGTTGCTCCTCACCTGCCGCTCCAGGCACGGGTGGCGGCACACGGGGCAGGGGAACCTGTGTTCTAGGTGAGCCCAGGACCGCTGGATGCAGAAGCGGCAGGAGTTGTGCCCACACTCAGTGGTGACGGGGTCTCTCAGGCCTTCCAGACAGATGGAACAATTGGCTTCTGCCTGGAGTCCAGCCAGGGCCGCTGCCACACCATCGGGGCTGCATTGAGGTGGGTTTCTTAGGAGGCCGGGCTACTGGGTCTCTGCGCTGAGTAGCAGGTGCACCCTCAGGTCTCCCTCCTTCCTGTCCTGGATGTTGCAGGACTCTGGGGTGCAGGCAGGTGTTCAGAGAGGCTTCCTTCACTCCTGCGGCCTATCATAGAGCAGCTGGGTGACTCGCTGCCCTCAGCAGCTACAGGGTGTGAAGCCAAGCTCAGCAACTCTCTGGGTCAGAGAGCAGACACAGCTCCAAAGTGCCTTTTCCTTCCTGGGGATGAGAAAATAATCCTTCCTGTGAAAATGCTGCCCTGTGTCTTGAGGGACTCTCACTGCCACAGTGAGGCATCCTCTGGTCCTCCCCTCCACCACGACCCACCTACACCCACATGGACCACAGGTTGATGGGACCAGGTCCTGGGACTGTGGAAAGTGTGTGGGCTTGAGGACAAGAGGCCAGGGCCTGGATGGGACTCCCCCTCAGTCACCTCCTATGTGGGGACCTGGGGAAAGTTACATAACATCCCATTTCAAAGAGAATCTGGTTAAAGGATTAAAAGCCCAGCTTCAATAATTTCAATCTTGTCAAAAATCTAATTAAAAAAACTGGTACTTTTTGGCTTAAACCACAGATACTTCTAATAGCACTGAATTCATAATACATCAAAATTTACTTTTCACTTAAGCTTCTCAACTACAGAATATATGAAATTTTTTGCATAAGTGGATGGGATTTGGACTAGATGAAATTTTCTCTGGGCACCCTCCCAAAACTGACTTTTCACTTCAAGCTCAGAATGAGATTGAGATCAGTACGTCAATTTGAGTTGAAGCTGAGAAACACACACACATACAAACGTACTCCCTGACGACAGTGGTGAGCTACCAACTAGTGAGGATTTGTGGAGTCAAGATCCTAAGAAGAAGGTGTGGAGCTTTCCCTTTGAAGCATCTACTGATTCTCAAAGAGGCTCAAAGGCCACCAACTCTCAGGGTTGAGAACTCTTGAGTTCAGGGCACCCACACAGGAAGAGTCCTGTTAGATGCTCCAAACTTTCCACTGGGATCAGCAAAGTGATCCCAAAGCTGAAAGTGAGCATCCATGGAGGGATGGGGGGAGGTGGGGGGGGGTGTATTGAGTTAATCATCTCCAGCCCTGATAGGTTAAAGACAATCTCTGAGTCCAGAGACCCCAGAATGAATTTCAAGTGTTAAGATATAACGTCTTGGAGATATGTGGTGTCACTGGATCATTCATACACAGCTGGTGAGAGGTAAGTGGGTACAACCACTTTTGAAAACTATTTTGCATTGTTAACTATCTTAGAACATACACTCAGTTATTTTACTCAGGCTGTGTAACCATCCAGACAATGAACCAGGGCTACAAACTCTGTGCACAAAAGTACATACACGAAGGTTCAGTACAACACTTTTCACAAGTCCAAACTGGAAATAACCCCAAAGTTCCATGGCATTAGAATGGCTAGATGAATGTGGTCTGTTCATACAATGGGACATTAATCAGCAATGTGTGGACACTAAATACTCTTCACCCCAAAACTGGGGTGAATCTCAAAGATGTAACGTGGTGTGACAAAAAGCCAGGCACAAAAGAATACACACCGTGTGTGCAGGAAAAACGACTTCATGGTGTTAGACCTCAGCATTAGTGCTCATATTGGGGGAGGAGGTATGGGCTAGTGATTGGGAGGAAGGTGAGAAGGGCTCTAGGGGTGCTGGTAACAATCTATTTCTTCATCTGGGTGGTGGTGTAGGGTTACAGGCTTATGCAGTTTTCACTGTGCAGTCTAATAAAAGCAAAAGTGACCATAAAACCATAGACTATAGAAATAAATTATAGAGAAATATGTTCCATCTGTTTGGCCGAGGAAGCAAATTTTTGAAAATCAGAAAACTACATGATTACTTCAAGCATATAATTAGCTTATATCAAGCAATTCAAGCAAACATAATGAAAAATCTGGACATAAAAATGGGTAAAGAAGATAAAAAGATGCCAATAATGAAATCAAAGCGGATCATTTTTAATAATCCAGAGATATCATAGTGAAAAACAAGAGAGACTGTTCTTTGTGCCTTGTCTGATTGGCAAAGATTTATAAAATACTGCAAACAGGGTAATGGAGCCAGAAAGAGAGGAAGCCTGGTGGGGTGGAGCAAGCAGAGATTCTGAGCCAAGCTGCCTGGGCTGCAATCCTGGCTCTTCCATCTATGGCCCTGTGATCTTTGACAGGTCAGAAGGGATTTATGGAGCAGGGGAAAATGTGCCTAGAAGCAGGTCTGGCACATGGAAGGTTCTCTATGGTACTCAACTAACAAAACCCCAGACTTTCCATGCTCAGGATGCTGTGGTCAAAGAATGTCTTTCACTGTCACCACTAACACCCTTGCCAAAGCCCCTACATGTTCCTCTGGGTGCCTGCACCAGCCTCTGACCACCCAGCCCACCACCACCCGCTGGGCCCCTCCAGTCTCCTCCCACCCACACCAGGATCTAATCACACTCTCTCCTGCAGGACTGCTGTTCCTGGCACAAGAACCACGTCCTTCCCTCAGCTCCAGCTTCTCCCAGCACCAAGCTCTCTGCAGCACTCAACCTCCTGCCCTCTCCCTGCAGGTTCAGCCCCCTCTGGTCCCAGCACCTTTGTACAAGAAGAGCCCTCACTTGTCTCCTCACTCTCCCAGCTCAGAGCTCACTTGTCCCTTCCTCCTGATCCCAGCTTCCCGACTCCATGAGGGGTCACCTCCCCCAACAAAATGCGCCAGAGCTGTAAGGACAGGATCAGGAAATCTTTCCACTCTGGCTGTTGTAAATTTACCCAGGTTTTGGAAATCTGCATCCCACAAGTGACTGTCAACTCCGTGTTATCCCGCCATGATGGCATCTCCAAATATCACCTCAGTCCCCGGCTAAGCTGTTGAATGACTAAAATCCTGGCCAGGTTTCCAGTCTCCCTTAGGAACTGAGTGACTTCGGGCAACTTAACTTGTACTCTCTGTGTCTGCCAGCAGGCAGTGGTGAAGCTGAGGAAGACCGAGTTCATTCAGGGCCCCATAGCTCTAATGCCTCCACTCTCCACCTACACACTGATGATGGATTTAAAAATCAAAGAGGAGCCCGGTGGCCACCTTTGATGTGGTTTCAGACATGACCGTGCATCACTGAGAATTTGATTTTCTGAACCGGTTGCGGCTCAAGGACACCACCAGCCATTTTCACAACAGCATCTGCTGACAGCTCTGGGGCAACTTTGCAGTTTCAACGTCCCCGCCCCCGCACCTGCAGCTGTGTAATCATTTGCAGCCCCAGCCAATGCTTCTTTGCTTAGCACCCTTATTTTATGTAACCTTGCAGGTTCTTTGCCTTGATAAGCCTCCCCCAGCTTGGACTCAGGGAACACAGGTCAAGTGCTTCATGAATCTGGGTCTCGGGCTGCCGTCCTAACAACGCCCAAATAAAGGCCTCTATTTCAATCAGGTCTTGGTTTCTGAAATTTTGGTTAACACCACAAAGTGCCCCTGACTGAGCCATCTTGGAGGGGGATCCCACAGAGGCTTCAGACCAGCCTCTGGGGGCTTTCTCACATACAGATACCAGTCTTTCCATCCTTGGGCCCTGGACAGGGTGGGAACTGGGCATCTGTGCTCTCAGCAAACATTTAGGTGAGTTAGGACAAGTCCCACTGTGGGACTGGGAACCCTAATAAAGGACAGGTTTTTACATATGCCAAACCCCAGCCTGGATTCTCTTGGAGGTGGATCCCTAGGCTGGGCCCGGAGCAGCGGCTCAGGAAGCCCCCTGGTCTTGCCTCATCCTTGATCCCCGCTTACCTGAGGGGACAGTTCTCTCTGGGTTCCTGGGCCAGGTCCTCAGGCTGCTCTCCCAACACATGGTGGGGTCTGGGATGTGACGGGTATATATACACCCCCAGGAGGGTGGAGCTGTTGGGGTGCAGCCCTAAAGGCTGTGGCTCCTCCATAGATGGGAGGGTGGGCCCTGGGCATGGAGGGGTGTGTGGGGCATGTTCAGAAGTGCTGCTTAGAGATGAGAGAGGAGGGCCAGGCCCCGCCTAGATTAGGTCAGGTGATAAACAGGATCTCCATTGCACCTTTGTGATCCTCCCTTGATCCTCTCAATGCCACTTAATCTCATCTTTGCTGATGAACTGAAATTTGAAAAGCTTTGTAAGGTTGTCCATTTACTCCCCGAGGAGGGGAGATGTGATTCAGGGGCCTCTGGCTCCCCTGCCCTTCCTGGTTAGGTAGCAAATTGTCAGGGAGGCTGCAAAATTACACGTCCCTGAGCAAAAGTTGCAGAAGGTAGTGGGGAGGCTGGGGAATATATTAGGTAAAATGGAAGTTACTGATGAGGGAACAATGAAGTACTGCACACTAGGCTTTTCATTGGTTGGCAGAGAATATTTATTATGATTACATCATATGCAGAGTATAAGACTCCCATCAGGCTCAGCTGCATTACATCCCTGAGAAGAGGGCAGGTTATCCTGCCTCCCTTGAAAGCCATTTCCCCATTTGTAGGTTGGGGACAGAAACAATACTTTACATTTAGAGTATCTCTAGCCTAATAACCAGAAATTCAGTAAATATTTCAAATGCGAATGCATGTAAGGTACATGCTATCCATGAAGTACTTCAGGTTTGATTGGCATGATTTTCACTATTTTGATTAATATTTTCTTGTATTACTTTATTTTATGCCAGGAAAATAGATATTTAAAAACAAATAAGAGGGCTTCCTTGGTGGCACAGTGGTTGAGAGTCCGCCTGCCGATGCAGGGGACACAGGTTCGTGCCCCGGTCCGGGAAGATCCCACGTGCCGCGGAGCGGCTGGGCCCGTGAGCCATGGCCACTGAGCCTGCGCGTCCGGAGCCTGTGCTCCGCAACGGGAGAGGCCACAGCAGTGAGAGGCCCGCGTACTGCAAAAAAACAAAAAAAACAAAAAAAAACACATAAGAACACTAAGGGGGGGATAATCAGCCATCATCCTACCACTTACATAAATCAAGATTCATGCTCTCAACTGTGTGCTTTCAGAAGTTTGTATATATCCACATCTTTATTTTTTTATATGACAGGTCATAAATGGCAGTATATTTTACATACAGTTTCATGATCTGCTTCCCTCTACTTAACATTATATAAAATGGTGTCCTTCACAATCATAAAATTGTTTCTCTAATAGGAAATACAATTTTTTAAAAAGGGAGTGTATATTGTTTAAAATATGTAGAGGATAAAAAAGGAAGTCCACCAATGCCCCCAAATAATCTCTGTTAATGCATTAATTTAAAGCTTTTTTTTTTTTGCTGCATATACTGTACACTCACAACATAATTACTAGTGTATTTATACATTGTCACATGAGCATCGAGTAGCACCTAAGTGTTCTTAGTGTTGGGGAAACTGAAGTAAACAAAACCAAGTCCCTGCTCACCTAGAGCAGCACCGATGAAAAACAAAACCATAAATCTCCTGCATATATTCATGGGACAAAAATGTTTTAACATATTTTTTTCATATCTGACCCAATACAAACATAAAGTGTCAGATGATGACAGCTGATAAAAAGAAAAATCAGAATGAAAATTGGTCCAACCACCTTGAAAACCAGTTTGGTTCTTTCTACTTAAGCTGAGTATGCACCTACACAACCCTTCAGCTCAGCAATTCCACTCCTGTTACTTATATTTAGAAATGTGTCCATTTGTGCAAGGAAGCACATAGCAACACAATTCCCAATAGGGGAAATCTAGAAACAACCCAAGGGCTTTCAGCAACAGAATGAACTAATGAATAGTAGTACAGGCATGCAATGGACTACTATTCACCAAGAAAAGGGATCGGAAAAACAGAAAAATAAGGATGAATTCCCCACCTATCATATTGAGCTGAAGAGTCCAGAAATACAATAATGTACTGTGTATGGCTCCCCTCATATGAAGATCAAATCCAGGCCAAACCAGTGCGTGGTTTAGCAGCAGGTGGCGGTTATCTTTGGGGAGGAGAGTGGAGGCAGTGATGGAGAGCGGCCAGGAGGGGAAAGGGAGCAGGTGCTGTTTAAATGGTGGGCTTTGTAGGTGGTTACAGGACTGTGTTTGCTTTGCAATCATTCTCAGGTGATGCAAAACGATGGGTGTGTGTGTCTTTATGTATGTATGGTCTACATCCATAAATGTTTACTTAAAAATAGAAACTGTTTCTGTTCTGTCTCCATAGGTGAGCCAGGGAATCTGCATTTGCAGCAAGCATTTTGGTGACCCCCAGCCAAGGGAAATGGTGATAACAGGGATGTGCAGTAAGAGGAAACTGAGCTCAGACCCCTGGTCACTCACTGGCTGTGTGACCACAGACATGCATCATGGTGGGGTCTCAAGTAGCCTTCCTTCCAGCCCCACCTCCAAGCTGCACGATGTCCCCTGCCCTCTGCCTTGCCCCAGTGACCCTAGGTGTGGTCAGTGTGGAGTGGACTCTGGAACAAGACTCTGGGTTTGAGTTCGGGCTCTGCCAGTTATCAGCTGTAAGCTTGGGAGCACGGGTGAGCTCACCGCCCTGTGCCTCGATTTCATGCTCTGTGAAGTGAGTTGGTGGTAGAACCTACCTCCTCGGGTACTTGAGACTCAAACAAGAAGTGAGAAGACAGAAAGTGCTGTGTCAGTGACTCTTGTCATGAGGACGATTATAATTGCTCCTGAAGCAGGTAAATGTCAGTCTATGCTATGAATCTCAGATCTGAAGAGAGTCGTTCCTGTGAGAGTGGATCTGACACTGGCTCTGCCACTTACCAGCTGTGCTCCTACTGTGCACCAGGCCCATGTTCACACAGTTGTGCTCAGGCCAGGAGTGTGAACACCAGTTTGCCTTACTGGTGGCTGTAATGGTTTCCAACTCTGGTGAGAGAAAGAGCTCTCTCCTGATTGAGTGGCTCAGGACACTCCTTGTCATCCCCTCTGTAGTCACAATGGAGGGGTGACTGGATCTGATCCTGGCTTGTGCATTTTTAAATAAATTTGTCTATGGAAGTCTCACATATATCAAAAAAGTTGTAGAATTCATTAGCATACAGCTTGATGTATTGTCACAAAGAGAATGCAGGTCTGAAATAAGAAGCCAGGTATTAAAAAACAGGCATTGCCAACAATCTCCCCTCACAAGCCCCCAGTCTAGGGTCAGGATACTTATCCTAATAACAGTAAAGGAGATGAGTTTTTAAAGCAGAGGTGTAATGAGATCAATTTTTTTTAAAAAGTGCATTCCAGAGAACAGAATGATGACAGGGACTGAAGAGGACCCAGCGAATGGGCCATTTAGGATAATAGAGAAGTGGCCCTGGTGAGAGTTGCTGCCACCCTGATTTGGGAGCGAGAAATGGAGTTGAGGAAAAGTGGTGTGGGCCATTGGGTGTGGAGATATTATTCACTGAAATAGGTAATCCCGAGAGGTAACAGGCTAGGTGGGGTAATTAATTCAATGTAAGACAGAGTGAAGTGTTGGCAATTGGGGAAGAGGCATCTAGAAATGGCCAAATGGCATTTAGACACAAGGCTTTCAGGTAGATCCACCTGAACTACACCTAGAGACTGAGGAAGCTTTAGGACACAGCTGGTAACTGTGGCCTCCCCAGTGAGAGGGAGCACATAGAAAGTGTTTGTAAATCAGTTTTAAATTTCAGCATGTGTCAGAATCACTCAGAGATATTACTGACACATGCATAACTCAGAAAATGTGGGTTTGGTTCCAGACTACTCCAAGAACAGGACTATCACAAAATAGTGAGTCATGCAAGTGTTTTGGTTTCCCAATGTGTATCAAAAGTGTGTTTACACTGTACTGTAGTCTATCATGTGTGCAATAGCACTTTGTCTAAAAAACAGTGTAATGCCTTAATTAAAAAAATTTTTATTGCCATGCTAACAACCATCATCTGAACCTTCAGCAGGTGATAGTAGTAACTTCAAAGATCACTCATCACAGATCACCATTCAAATATAATAATGATGAAAAACTCTGACATATTGTGAGAATTACCAAAATGTGGCACAGAGGCATGAAGTGAGCAAACGCTGCTGGAAAAATGGCACCAATAGCCTTGCTTGATGCAGGGTACCACCATCCCTCCATTTGTAAATAGGTCACAGCGTGATGAAAGGAGAAAGGCCTGTAAACAGACTGCTGAGCCACCCCTGCAGGTTCTGACTCAGTAGATCCCAGGTGGGAACCGGGGAGCTGCATTTTTAACCATCTCCCAGGTGACGCACATGATGTTGGTCTGGGAACCACACATTCAGAACCACTAGAGGGTGCTGCAAAGGCCACATACAGCCTTCTGGATTCTCTAAGTACTTCGTTTGTCACTTCTTCCAGTTGCTACATTTTTACCAAAGAAATGAATCAATAGTACATGTTTTTCAAAAGCAAACAAAAGAGACCTAATGAAACTTAAAAGCTTTTGCAAAACAAAGGGAAATACAAACAAGATGAAAAGACAACCCTCAGAATGGGAAAAAATATTTGCAAATGAATCAACGGGCAAAGGATTAATCTCCAAAATATATAAACAGCTCATGCAGCTCAATAGTAAAAAAACAAACAACTCAATCAAAAAATGGGCAGAAGACCTAAATAGACATTTCTTCAAAGAGGACATACAGATGGCCAAGAAGCACATGAAAAGCTGCTCAACATCACTAATCATTAGAGAAATGCAAATCAAAACTACAATGAGGTATCAGCTCACACCAGTTAGAATGGGATTCATCAGAAAATCTACCAACAACAAATGCTGGAGAGGGTGTGGAGAAAAGGGAACCCTCTTGCACTGTTGGTGGGAATGTAAATTGATACAGCCACTATGGGGAACAGTATGGAGGTTCCCTAAAAAACTAAAAATAGAATTAACATATGACCCAGCAATCCCACTACCCAGAGAAAACCATTAATTCAAAAAGACCCATACACCCCAGTGTTCACTGAAGCACTATTTACAGTAGCCAGGTCATGGAAGCAACCTAAATGCCCATCGACAGATGAATGGATAAAGAAGATGTGATACATATATACAATGGAGTATTACTCAGCCATAAAAAAGAACAAAATTGGGTCATTTGTAGAGACGTGGATGAATCTAGCGACTGTCATACAGAGTGAAGTAAGTCAGAAAGAGAAAAACAAATATCATATATTAAGGCATATATGTGGAATCTAGAAAAATGGTACAGATAAACCAGTTTGCAGGCCAGAAATTGAGACACACATGTAGAGAACAAACGTATGGACACCAAGGGGGAAAAGCAGTGGGGGGTGGGGGTGGGGGTGTGATGAATTGGGAGATTGGGATTGACATGTATACACTGATGTGTATAAAATGTATGCTAATAAGAACCTGCTGTATAAAAAAATAAATAAAATAAAATTCAAAAAAATTCAAAAAAAAGAAAAGCAAGATGTGGAAAAGTGTGAATAATACAACCCTGTTTCTATAAAACTAACAACAATAAAAATATTTCATATACATGTAAAAAAATATCCGTTGGATTTGGCAATTAGTGGATTAACAATATCATTCTGAAAGTGGTCTTGATAGAGCCAGATGAAGGTGACGTGTCAGTGAAGGAGAATGGCTGTTAATCAATGTGATATTGACTATTGATATCAACATTATGATTTTTAAAAATGTATAAAAAATAGTACATGTTTTTGACAAAATTCAATTAACAATCAAGTTAAGAAGAAAAACGGGAATTTCATTTGATCCAAACTGAGGATTGTAACCTGGGTTCTAAACTTTAATATTTTGAAATAATGATAGATTCAAGGAAATTTTAAAGATAGTACAGAGGGGTCCCATGGACCCACTGTCTACGTTCCCATGTTTCTTAACAATATTATATGAAAACCAAGAATTTGATATTGGTCAAATGAGTACGTATAGTTCTGTGACACTTATCACATGCAGATTCATGTAGCCACCACCAAATAGAGAACTATTCCATCTCTATGAAGTCATATAGTCACAGCCATCACACTCCCACATCATACCAAAACCATGACACCCGCTTTTTGTAAAGTAGTATTCCAGACTAACATTCAAAGTTCATGACCCCTCATCTATAAGTATTTCATTATGTATTTCCTAAGAATAGAATACTTTCTTATGTAGCTAAAGTGTAATTTTAGAATTCAAGATGGTTAACTATGATACCCTTATCTAACAAATAGTGCATATTCCAATTTTCCCCGTTGTCCCATACTATCCACTTTATAGCAGTTTTTCTCCCTATCTAGAATCAAAGCTTAAGAACATGAATTTCTCTAAGTTGTTTCTTTAGTCTCTTTTAATGTAGAACACTCCCCCATATATTTTTCAGTGTCATTCTTGTTTATGCAGTGTTTAAGACCATTGAATGTTCCGTGGTTTCAATTTTGTTGATTATTTCCCTGTGATTAGATTTGGGTAATGGTGGGGGGGCAGAACTGTTCCATATGTGCTGTTTTTCTTCCCATCGCAGGCCATTAATTTATCCATTCATTGGTCAGGAGGTGTTCTCTAGTCTCTACATTGTAAAGCACTTATTTTGTCTCTCTATACATGAACTATAATTCTCAGAGTGATATTTTGAGATTGTGTGAATATATTATTTCCCATGAAATTTTACCTTACAGTATTTGCAGTCATTGATGATTCTTGCCTGAATTAATTATTATATTGTGATTGCCAGTCTAGGGAATTTTGATATTAAAAGCTTTTCTCCCCAGTGGAGAGATTGCTTGCTTGAACCTGTGGTTAGTTACTTGTAGAAGAAAGTCATTAATGTTAAATCTGGGTGGGCTAATTTGTGATAGAGCTATAAGCAGTGAATATCCCTTGCCCTTCAAGTTGAGGTAGGTTCAGGGGACTGAACATGACTTCAGTGGCTGTCATCAGTATGGCGGTCCGGTGAAATGTAAAACTGTTCAATCTGCTATCGCTGGGGGAGGATATCCACTTCTCACTGGGTCTTGAGCTTGAGCAGGCCTTGCCAGAGGGAGCATTCTTATCCACCACTTCTGTTCTCAACTCAGTGGAGTTCGTGACAGCCCTGGTACAGCCACAAGAGGTGTCTAGCTACCCCTATCTGTGTGGATAACTTGAAAGATGCAGTAACCATCAACTGTGGGCACAACTTCTGTCACTCATGCATCAACATGGCTTGGAAGGACCTAGGTGATACCTTAGTCATTTGACTGAAGTTGCTAATTTACTCCGGATCAGAAGGAGCACGTGGAAGGAGCAGAAAGAGAGTTCTGTGTGTGAGAAGCACAATCAGCTTCTGACCCTTTTTAGGGAAGGACCTAGAGGTTTTATGTACACAGTGCAGTTTCTTCATTCAACAATGGAAACACTACATTTACCCCATTAAGAAAGCTGCCTCTCATCACAAGAAAATTCTACAGTGTACCGTTGAGCCCTTGAAGCGTGATATGGAACAAGTTGAAAAAGTGATATCTCTGCAAGCCAGCCAATCAGTTGAACAGAGGAAGCAGGTTAAATATAGGAGAGAAGAAATAAATTCTGAATGTGAGCAAATTTAGACTGTTTCTACAGAATCAGCAAGAGGATACTCTCAGGCAGATGGAAGATGAAGAGATGGACATTTTAACAAAACTTTATGAAAACTTTGTAACATTTACAGATCACGCTTCCACATTGAAACATCTGCTGAGGGAGGTAGCGGGTAAGTG
Organism: Lipotes vexillifer; assembly: GCF_000442215.2. Lineage (NCBI taxonomy): Eukaryota > Metazoa > Chordata > Mammalia > Artiodactyla > Lipotidae > Lipotes > Lipotes vexillifer. The sequence continues at coordinate 17,597 of NW_006799247.1, read as the reverse complement.
TGTGCAGTCAGAACTGGAATTACTGAGGCAGGTTAAGAATATCCAGCGCAAGTATCAAATCCTGAAATGCTCTGAGCATTTTCATTCCAATTAAACAACAGTGGATTTAACCTTCCTCCACAATATTCTGGCATTGATAGAATTACCAAGCCATTTCTAGTAGATGTGATTTTAGACCTTGAAACAGCACATCCTCAACTTATTGTCTCCAAGGATGGAAAAATTGTGCAATATGGAAAGAGAAAGCCAAGCTTTTTATTACCCAGGTAGATTTTATCTCTGTCCTGCTGTCCCATGTTGTAATAGATTTCATTCTGGCAGACATTACTGTGAGATAGAAGTGGGAAACAAGACTGTGCCAAGATTATTTTCCTAGGAACTGGCGAAATCACCCGGTAGTTGAGGGTCGATTCTAGGCAGATGGGTGGTATGTTTAGAGAACTTATGTTGTGTCAAGTCCTAAAAGAAACCATCCTGTCCATGGTAGAACCCAGTAAGATTGGTATTTTTCTGAACTATGAGTTGGGTGAGGTTTCCTTCTACAATTAGAATGATAGATTTGTTCCCTATACTTTTTTTAAAATCTTTATTGGGGTATAATTGCTTTCCAATGTTGTGTTAGTTTCTGCTGTATAACAAAGTGAATCAGCTATATGTATACATATATCCCCATATCTCCTCCCTCTTGCATCTCCCTCCCACCCTCCCTATCCCACCCCTCTAGGTGGTCACAAAACATCAAGCTAATCTCCCTGTGCTATGCAGCTGCTTCCAACTAGCTCTCTATTTTACATTTGGCAGTGTGTATATGCCCATGCCACTCTCTCACTTCGTCCCAGCTTACCCTTCCCCCTCCCTGTGTCCTCAAGTCCATTCTCTATGTCTGTGTCTTTATTCCTGTCCTGCCCCTAGGTTCTTCAGAACATTTTTCCCCTTTTTTTTAGATTCCATACATATGTGTTAGCATATGCTATTTCTTTTTCTCTTTCTGACGTACTTCACTCTGTATGACAGATTCTAGGTCCATCCACCTCACTACAAATAACTCAATTTCGTTTCTTTTTATGGCTGAGTAATATTCCACTATATATATGGGCCATATCTTCTTTATCCATTCATCTGTCAATGAACACTTAGGGTGTTTCCATTATGTGACTATTGTAAATAATGCTGCAATGAACATTGTGGTACATGACTCTTTTTGAATTATGGTTGAAAAAGTACTTTAAATATCAGTGGACTAAAAGGTCTGATCAAAAGACATACAGTGGCAGATTGGAAAATAAAACAAGAATCTACAACATGCTGTCTACAAGAGACCTACTTTAGGGCAAAAGACACACATATTTTGGAAGTGAGGGGATGGAAAAACTATTTCATCCAAATGAAAATTACAAGAAAGTAATAATATCAATACACATGCTAGACAAAATAGACTTTAAAACAAAAGCCAGAAAGAAAGATGAAGTAGGACTCTATATAATGGTAAAAGAGTCAATACCTTAAGAGGCTATCAAACTCTTTAACATATATGCACCCTGTATAGGAGCACCTAAATACATAAAACAAATACTAACAGACAGAGAAGGAGAAATTGACAGGAATATGGTAAGAGTCAGAGACTTTAACAGTCCAATGACGTCACTGGACACATCTTCCAGGCAGAGAATCAATATGGCAACAGAAGTGCTAAATGACACAATAAGACAGCTAGACTTAATTGATACATACAGGATGCCACATCCAAAAAAAACCCAGAATACACATGATTTCAAATGCATATGGAACATTCTCTAGGATAGACCACAGTCTAGGACACAAAACAAGCCTTAACAAATTTAAGAGGGTAGAAATTATTTCAAGCATCTTTTCTGACCTCAATGGCATGAAATTAGAAATCAACCACAGAAAGAGAAATGAGAAAAAAATGAATACATGGGGACTAAACAACAGGCAACTAAAAATCTATTGGGTCAACTATGAAATCAAATAGAAAATTAAAAAATACCTTGAGCCAAACAGCAATGGAAACATAACCATATAAATGCTATGGGAAGCAGCAAAATCAGTTCTAAGCAGGAAGTCTATAGCCATACAGAGCTTCCTCAATAAACAAGAAGCACTCCGCATGAACAACCTAACCTACCACCTGTAAGAATTAGAGAAAGGACAAACAAAACTGAAAGTCAGAAAAAGGAAGGAAATAATAAAGATGAGAGATGAAATAAATAAAATAGAGATTAATAAAAACAATATAGAAAATTAATAAAACCAAGAGCTGATTTTTTGGAAGGATAAACACAATTGACAAACCTCTGGCTAGGTTCACCAAGAAGAAAAGAGACAGGACCCATTAAACAAAATAAGCAACGAAAGAGAAGAAATAACAACGGATATTGCAGAAATAAAAAATACCATAAAAAATATTATGAACAGTTATATGCCAACAAAATGGACAACCTAGAAGAAATCGACCAGTTTTTAGAAAATACAGCATGGCAAAATGAATTAAGAAGAAACAGATAATTTGAACAGACAGATCACTAGAAATAAAATAAAATTTATAGGAAAAAGAAACTCCCTGCAAACAAAAGTCCAGGACCAGATGGCTTCACTGGGGAAATGTATCAAGTCTACAAAGAATAATTTATACTGATCCTTCACAAACTCTGCAAAAATATTGAAAAGGAGGCAACACTCTCAAAGACATTCTATGAAGACATCAGCACCCTGATACCAAAAGGAGACAAAGATACCACCAAAAAATACAATTATAGGTGAATATCTTAGATTAATACAGATGCCAGAATTCTCAACAAAATATTAGCAAACCAAATCCAAGAGCACATAAAAAAGATTATACCAGCAAGCCCATTCCTGGGCATATATTAGGAGAAAACCATAATTTGAAAAGATACATGCACCCCAATGTTCATTACAGCACTGTTTACAATAAACAGGACATGGAAGCAACCTAAATGTCCATCAACAGAGGAATGGATAAAGAGGATGTGGTACATATATACAATGGAATATTACTCAGTCATAAAAAAGAACAAAATAAAGCCATTTGCAGCAACATGGATTGAACTAAAGATTGACATGATGAGAGAAAGACAAATATCATATGATAACACTTATATGTGGAATCTAAAAAAAGTGTACAAATGAACTTATCTACAAAACAGAAGTAGAGATACAGATATAGAAAACAAACTTATGGTTTCCAGGGGCTAAGGGGGGAGGGATAAATTGGGAGAATGGGATTGACATATACACGCTACTGTATATAAAATAGATAACTAATAAAGACCTACTGTATAGCGCAGGGAACTCTACTCAATACTTTGTAATGGCCTATATGGGAAAAGAATCTAGGAAATAGTGGGTGTGTGTGTATGTATAACTGATTCACTTTGCTGTATACCTGAAACTAATACAGCACTGTAAATCAACTATAATCCAATAAAAATTTTAAAAAGGAAAGATCATCCAAGATGACCAAGTGGAATTCATCCTAAGTTCACAAGGATGGTTTAACATACACAAATCAATCAATGTGATAAACCACATCAACAAAAGATAAAAACCACCTGATCATCTCAATAGATGCCAAAAAAAATTTAATAAATTTAACACCCCTGCATGACAAAAACTCTCACCAAAGTGGGTATAGAGGGGATATATATCAACATAATTTAAACCATTTATGACCAACGACCAACATAATACTCAACAGTGAAAAGCTGAAAGATCGCCTGCTAAATTCTGGAAAAAGACAAGGATGCTCAATCTCATCACCTCTATTCAACAGAGTATTGGACCTCCTAGTCATAGCATTCAGACAAGAAAAATAAATAAAATGTATGCAAATTGGAAGGAAAGAGGTAATATTGTCAGTATATGCCATTATCATGATACTCTATATAGAAAATCCTAAAGACTCCACACAAAAACTATTAGAACTGTTAAATGAATTGAGCAAGGTAGCAAGATACAAGATTAACATACAGAAATGTGTTGAATTTCTTTACATTAACAGTGAAATATCAAAAAGAGAAAGTTAAAAAAAATCACATTGAGGGCTTCCCTGGTGGTTGAGTCTGCCTGCCGATGCAGGGGACACGGGTTCTTGACCTGGTCCAGGAAGACCCCACCTGCCACGGAGCAGCTAGGCCTGTGAGCCATGGCAACTGAGCCTGCGCGTCCGGAGCTTGTGCTCCGCAACGGGAGAAGCCACAACAGTGAGAGGCCTGCATACCAAAAAACAAACAAAAAAAAAAAAATCACATTGAAAAAAAAAAGAAACCCCTCAGAATAAACCTAAGCAAGGAGGTGAAATACTTACATGCTGAGAAGTATAAAACACTGATAAAGGAAATTGAAGATGATTCAAGGAAATAGAAAGATATCCCATGCTCTTGGAAGAATTAATATAGTTAAAATGGCCATACTTCCCAAAGCAATCTACAGATTTAATGTGATCCTTATCAAATGACCCATGACATTTTTCACAGAGCAAGAACAAAGAATCCTAAAATTTATATGGGACCTCAAAAGGCCCAGAATTGCCAAAGCAAGTCTTAAAAAAAAGAAGAAAAGTACCCTACAAATTTCAGAGGACTACTACAAAGCTTTCGGAATCAAAACAGCATAGTATTGACACAAAAACAGACATATGGATCAATGGAACAGAATACAGGGCCCAGAAATAAACCCACACACCTACAGTCCATTAATTTTAAAAAGTAGGCAAGAATATGCAATGGAGAAAAGACTGTCCCTTCAGCAAGTGATGTTGGGAAAAGTGGACCACTGTATTTAAATCAATAAAGTTTCAACACTCCCTCACACCATACACAAAAATAAACTCAAAATGCCTTAAAGATGTAGATATAAGACATGACAGCAGAAAACTCCTAGAACAGGGCAAAACATTCTCTGACAGAAATCACTGCAATGTTTTCTTAGATCAGTCTCCCAAGGCAAAAAAAAAAAAAAAAAAAAAGCAAAAATAAACAAATGGGACCTAATCAAACTTATATGCTTCTGCACAGAAAAGAAAACCATAAATAAAATGAAAAGACAACCTATGGACTGGGAGAAAATATTTGCAAATGATGCAACCAACAAGGGCTTAATTTCCAAAATATACAAACAGTTCAAACAACTCAACATGGACAAAATAAACAACCCAATCAAAAAATGTGCAGAGGACTTAAATAGACATTTTTCCAAAGAAGACATCCAGATGGCCAACGAGCAAATGAAAAGATGCCCAATGTGGATAATTATTGGAGAAAAGCAATCAAAACATCAATGAGGTATCACCTCCCACTGGTCAGAATGGCCATCATCAAAAAGTCTACAAATAATAAATGCTGGAGAGGGTGTGGAGAAAAGGGAACACTTCTACACTGTTCATGGGAATGTAAATTGGTTCAGCCACAATGGAAAACAGTATGGAGGTTCCTTAGAAAGTATAGAGTTACCATATGATCCAGCAATCCCAATCCTGGGCATATATCCGGAAAAGAGGAAAACTCTAATTCGAACAGATATGTGCACCACAATGTTCATAGCAGCACTACTTACAATAGCAAAGACATGGAAGCAACCTAAATGTCCATCAACAGAAGAATGGATAAAGAAGATGTGGTACATATATACAATGGAATATTACTCCATAGAAAAGAATAAAATAGAAAGAATATTATAGAATAAAATAGCCATAGAAAAGAATAAAATAATGCCATCTGCAGCAACATGGATGGGCCTAGATATTGTCTTAGTGAAGTAAGTAAGATGGAGAACGGCAAATATCATATGATATCACTTATATGTAAAACCTAAAATATAGTAAAAATGAACTTATATACAAAAGAGAAACCGACTCACAGAAATAGAAAACTCATGGTTACCAAACAGGAGAGGAGGGAGGGATAAATTAGGAGTGTGGGAGTAACAGGTACATCCCACCCTACATAAAATAAATAAACAACAGGATTTACTCTATAGTACAGTATATATACATACATACACTACTGAATCAGTTCGCTTTACATCTGAAACTAATACAATACTGTGAATCAACTATACTTCAAAAAAGACAAATTAGATATTTTGTGATAGAATTTTCTGGAAGAACCAATAGTGTGAAGTGGGTTTTTTTTCCTTTGTTTTGTTTTGTTTTTGGTAAATATTACATTTTCAAGGAATTTGTAATAGATTTCCAAACCTTTCACAGGAGAAATGGGGAATTGCAAGTTCAGTATTATAATTTTAGAAAACATAGGCTGAAACATCCTGCATTATGGTAGTTGAAAAATAAAAATGAATATACCCTGCCTCTGGGGATCAGAATATCTGAAAAATAAACTTGGATTATACAGTATTCTAAGGACCATTATGGTCAACCCAGTGAGGCAAAACTCAAGCCACACAAAATTTGGTTCTGCTGTCAAAACTGCTAATGCCACAAACACACCAAGAGGGTGTAAAATGGTTTATTTGCACTCACTGAAGCTTCATGTGGAGTCAGGGAGGCCACCGGTCCAAAAATGGCTTGAGAGAAGGGGAAAAAGCCACTACCTTGGAGGTTTTTGCTGGTTTGGAAGAGCTCCTCTGCAGGCAGGGCCTTCCTGGGTTAGAACCACCCTCCTAAGCCTAGTCAAGGTCAGGCTGCCCTGACCATTTGCCCAGATACGGGGCAGAGGTGAAGCCAGAGGGGGAGGATTAAAAAGACATCAGCAGTCAGACATCAAAGATGGACTCAGACTCTTTATTGCAAGGACTTTCCCTGAACACAGGAAGAAAGTAGAACACACAGAATGTCTTCCAAGGGGGCTCAGCACTCATCTTCAACTACACCTATTGTAAGGGATTTGGAAGAAGGTCCAATAGAGAAATAGGGCATAAGTCTTTCTGTAAATATGTCACTGAATGTATATAAATGAGATCTATCATTCAAATTGTAAAAAGAAACTTCCCCCAACTCATAGTCCAGAAAAACACCAATCCAAAAGGTGTATCCTGAATTCCGTATGCCATGAGTAGTACCCCAGAGCTGAATTCACCAGCAGCCATTGCTTGGTGATGGTGATGATGGAGCATTTCTGGGGAAAGTTTCTTTACACATACCTAAGGACCATTCACCCAGGCCTTTTTCTTTTACCTGCCAAAAATGCCTGCCAGCATCAAATCCCTCAGAACTCAGGACTTCTAGGTGAGAAGTAAATGCCTCGGGATTAAGAACACAGTTTGGTTCCATCCCTCAAAATGTTGCCGTTTTCCTGTCCTGTGAGATGATGAGACTGTGGTGAGCAGTTTCAGGATTAAATGTCAAGTCTACATGAAATGTGCTGATCATTTTGTGGAGGCCAAAATATTGTTGGGGAAGAGTGAAAACCTCCTCCTTTAAATCATAAGAAAAGCCTGCTGGGCTCTCTAAGTTTTCATACATGCTGTGGATCCTTTCAATGTCTGTCAGTAAATCCAGGTCAGGCTGCAAACACTTCTCAGTTATTTCATCAACCAGACGTTGCAACGTGGGTCCGTGGTCTGATATTTGGCTTTTTTCTTCAATTATTTTATCTTGAACATGCTTCTCTTCATTTAGTAACCTAACATGAACTAGATCGTGCTCCATTCCCAAGAAATGCTTAATGTGTACAACTTCAGAGTACAATTAATTCCTTTGATTCTCCACCTCCCACATCAAGTCAGATGATTTGGAGACTTGCATCTCTAATGCCTTTTCAGCATCTTCAAGCTGCTTTGTCAGGGGCTCAATGTGGGCTTTGATCATCCTCCTGTGAGAGGGTGCAGCCTGCTCCATGGGTGCCAGGGGGTGACCACGGTGGTCAGAGGAGACCCTGCACTGGGGACACAGCAGCTCCAGGTCCTTCTCACAGAACAGACTCAGAGCCTGCCTGTGCTTCTCACACGGGGGTTTCTCTTTCTGCCATTTCCTCATGTCCTCCATGTTGGGAAGGTTCCTCACACAATCAATCATGAGACATAACTGGCTGTTCCTCCTGATGCCCTTGTCAGGGCAGGGCTGGAGGCAGACACGACAGGGGAAGATGTCCTGGAGACCCTCCCAACACTGCTGGATGCAGGGGTGACAGGAGTTGTGCCCAGTCAGTGGTCACTGCGTCTCTCAGGTAATCCAGGCAGATGGGGCAGCTGGCCTCTGCTTGGAGCTGTGCCAGGGAAGATGCCAGGGCCATTGTGCAGGGAGGGTTTCTGTCTGAGGAGACTCCCTTCAGAGAAACCTGGCTCTCCAGGGGTGTGTACAAGTGAGAACCATCTGACCCTTCAGCCTTCTCTCTGCTCCTTCACGGCTGCCAGTAGGTTTGCCAGGATTTGCAGGGAGCTGTGGCCACTCAGGCCTATTTCTACCCCTTCCCTTCAACCCTACAGCAGCCGCCAGGAGGACTGAGAGCCCCAGTCAGTCTCTGCTTCCTTTGACACTTCTGTCCCTTTTACTTAATGGGCTGAAATCGAGCTTCCTAGGTGGTCCTCTTCTTCACAGAGAGCCACTGCTCCCAGTGGTGACGAAAATCAACAGCACAGGGACACAATCAGCAAAATCCAGGTGTGGGCAACTCTATGGAACAACTCACCAGGCTCCTTCAAGAAAATGATAACAAGAGGGAAAAGAATGTATATTACAGAAATAAAGAGCATGTATATAATCAACAATATTTGACCAAGCTTTTTTTCTGAATTGAAATACATACATCCAAACAAAAAGACAATTGTAGTCAGTTGGGACTGTGGACATGTGATAATTTTTTAAAGGTTACTAAATGTGATTTTGTTAGTGAAAATGGATCCTATACTTGAAAGACACAAAGTACACTATTTACATTGAAAACTCTATGATATGCAGGATTTGCTTCACAGTGACGAGGAACAGGGATGGCTGGGGGCATCACTCACTGGATGTGTATGTGGGATGTTGGGGGCTGAACTGTGTGCCCCCCACGGTCCATAAGTTGAAGCTTAACTCCCAGTACATCAGAATGGGACCCTATATGGTAATAAAGTCTGTAATGTGCTGATTAAGGTAAAATGAGGCTGCTGGGGAGAGGCCCTTATGCAACATTGACAGATGTCCTTAGAAGGGGAAGAGACATCAGGGATGGGCACCCACAGAGGAAAGGCCATGTGAGTTCACAGCCACGAGGAGGCCACCTGGGAGAGAGGCCTCAGGAGAAAGTGAACCTGCCAGGACTTTGATCTTCAACTTCCAGCCTCCAGAACTCGAAAAATGAGTTTCTCTTGTTGAATTCACTCCAACAGTGTGCGGTGTTTTGTTTTGTCAACACTTGGAAAGGATACATTGGGTTTGTTCTACTATTTTCCCATTTAATTACAAGCGTAACTTGTTCTATGTAAAAACTCTTTTCACAAGGCTGACCAGTGTTCTCAGTGTGCTCCTGCCCCAGCCAGACCAGCCAGCTTTTCTCTTCTTTCTTTGAGCCACAACTCTCCCTCTTCCTCCATCCTAAAGTGTCCACACCCCTTCAGTCTCTGTATCCAAGGGGAAAGTTAGAGATTACAGCAGACTCAGAAGACGTACCAACCTGGGAATGTAATTTGGTGTAGCCAATATGCAAAACAGTATGGAGGTTCCTCAAAAAAACTAAAAGCAGGGCTTCCCTGGTGGCACAGTGGTTGAGAGTCCGCCTGCTGATGCAGGGGACACAGGTTCGTGCCGCGGTCCGGGATGATCCCACATGCCGCGGAGCGGCTGGACCCGTGAGCCATGGCCGCTGAGCCTGAGCGTCCAGAGCCTGTGCTCCGCAACAGGAGAGGCCACAACAGTGAGAGGCCTGGGTACCGCAAAAAAAAAAAAACAAAAAAACTAAGAATAGAATTACCATATGATCTGGCAGTCTCACTTCTGGGCATATAGCTGGACAAAACTATAATCCAAAGTGACACATGCACCCTTATGTTAATTGCAGCACTATTCACAATAGACAAGACATGGAAACAACTTAAATGTCCATCAACAGAGGAACGGATTAAGAAGATATGGTATATATATACAATGGAATTCTACTCAGCCATTAAAAAGAATGAAATAATGCCATTTGCAGTAACATGGATGGAACTAGAGATTATCATACTGAGAAAGAGAAAGACTAATGCCATATGATACCATTTATATGTATAACATAAGACATGGTACAAATTAACCTATCTATGAAACAGAAACAGACTCACAGACATAGAGAACAGACTTGTGGTTGGAAAAGGGAAGGGGAGGGAGATGGACAGAATGGGAGTTTGGGGTTAGCAGATGCAAACTATTATACATAGAATGGATAAACAACAAGGTCCTACTGTATAGCACAGGGAACTGATATAAACCATAATGGGAAAAAAATGTATATATATATATATATATATATATATATATATATATAAAATATGAATCACTTTGCTATACAGCAGAAATTAACAAAACATTGTAAATCAACTATACTTCAATAAAAAAAAAAATGATGTACCACCATTACAAGTAATTGACCTGAGCTGGCTTCAAGTTCAAATACATGAAAATAATACTATAATTCTAAGACAGGAAGACAAGAGCACAGACATTTTGGAAAAGGACCTGGGAACAGCCTTGGGACCAACAGGCATTGTAGGTTAAAGAAAAAAGTCCCTGGGGCCTGAGTCCCAAAAGAAGAAAAAAAAAACAGAAACAGGGCTTAAAAGGTTAACCTTATCTCTGTTACACTAAAACAGATTTCACACAGTTGATTACAATATCAAAGGAAACTGTGTATATGTCCTTATGATAGCCAGCAATTATTTATCTTCCATAAAGTAACAACACAGGCACATACATAAAACCTTAACTAGGGAGCCCATATATTGAGAAGAAAACGGAACAGCTGAGAGCAGGGTGCTTGACACACAGCAGGTCCCAAACCCTCACCTGCCCCCCACCCCCCAGCCACAGGAGCCCCTGAGACTTGCCCACACCTCCCACAGGTGAGAGGCAGATGTCAGGTCACATCCACACCCACAGCTGAAGCTTCCCTCCTCCCTATTCTCCTCTGAACCCACAGAATTTTCCACTCTGCCAGCCAGAGAGTCTGTTCCAAATGAATGGAATGAGAACCTCCTGCCCTCTAGGACCTCCGAGACCACCTCAACTTTGCCCTTCTCCACCAGGGTGGGGTCACACAGTGTCCCCTGAGTAGCTTGTTTGTCCCTGCTCAGGCCCACCTGAGATTCTGTCCCCAAGTCCATGCTCGCCTGCCCATGCTTCTCAGTCTTGGCTCTGTGCTGGGGGAGCTGCTCTGTATCCTCAAAGCCTTCGCAGGTATCCTGGCTCCACACACTGGGACTCTGGGCTCCTTCCCCACAGAGCAGAAGGTCTTCCTCAATCCAGGTCTGGATCCAAGTCTGAAAGCATGAAACAGCCCACCTTCTCTGTTCACTGCTGGGGTCAGAATCTGGCCCCTTGGGCCTTTATAAGCCTGTAGTGAGGTTCCTTCCCTTCATCCCAATGGACAGATTGCAGATGCAATTAGCCTGGGGGGATTACAGGCTGCTGATGACACCTCTCATCTTCCTCTCTGATTGCATCTTCTGTCCAGGGCGTGGAAGACACTCTTACCTTAATCCCCTCTCTCTAATCCCATCAATGATCTAGTTTCTGGATCTATGGAAAGTCCTCACTTTTGTTTTTCTCAGGTGAAATTGTTGAACATTCTTGGCCTGTCACTTCACAGGTTGCTTCAATTCTGTCTGCCCCTTAAAGGAGGTGTTTCCAGAATTTGTCCTCTTTCTGTTTTCTAGATTTCCAAATCCTTTCTGTAGTTCTCAACCTCTCAGGCCCTAAAGGCAGCAGACAAGCTCTCAGGACACTGCACAGTCTAAATGGGTTTCCTCACCACACATGACCCTCACAACAATAATGGCTCCCAACTGAGAGATGAGAAAATTGAGGGCCAGAGAGGTCATAGAAGGAGAGTGAGATCACAGCCCAGACACCTACTATCCTGCCCTACACAAGGGCAGTGAAGAGCCCTGACACTTCTCTCCCCTGGGCCTGGGCCTAAAGGTGCAGCCTGCCCCTGCCCCTGCCCCTGCCTCTGGAAACCTGGGACCATTCTGAATCCCACAGGACCTGCCCCCTCTCTACCTCCACAAGCATCCTACACTTTATGCTTTCAGTAGTGAGACAGCTCACAGTTGAGGATGACATTTTCTGGAAAAGTTTAGGGCAGCTTCTTATCCTCTCACCTGAATTCTCCATCATGTGTGGGCTGAGACAAATGTTGTGTTGCTTCCAGTCTGTCCTCCTAGGAGACTCTACATCCACAAAGAAGGGACTGTTGAATTATATTCTGAGTTGATATCAAAGGAAACATTCAAATACTTCCTGTAACTAATGTAACCCCTCCTTTGATTCATGACTTTTGATATAGAAGGGTGATTTTGTTTTAAATTTATGCTACTTTTTAGTGAAATTTATTTTCTTCACAATATATATTTGATGATTTTTGAATGATAAATTCATGGATCAGTGTGGTTGTATGTTTTCCTATAGAACATTGAACTATAGTGAATATAATTTAATATTTCAGTGATTTAGAAGTGCCCTGAAGATATTTGAATTGCAAGAGCTCTGCATTTTGAAATTTTATCTGTGAGAAACTTTTCAAAGCATACCAATAGTTGTGGTAGTAAACCTATTCTGCTATTCTGGTATAAGAACTGCTATCAATAAAAATATATTAATATGATTTAAAAAAAAAGAAGGGACTGTGTCTCTCATGTCAGCATTCCATGCATTCAACAGGGCTAGTGTGGGAATTTAATAGAAAGTGATTTTAAATGGTTTGTCAGGAAATATATAGTTTTCCTCACATAAACACTGCACTGTGTATACTGGAAATCAGCTGGAATTCATTATTCATTCAGTACAGTATTTTGCTACTAAACCAGGAAAACTAAAATCAAACACCTAAAATGAAACATAGTGATATTGGTAAATATCTGCCTATTGTAGTCAACCAAATGCAAGTGACTTCTGGACACTGAAGTCCAATATATGTGTGGTCCTGTAAAAACAAATATCAGTCCTGCATTTCAGTAATTGAAAACAATACCCTACCCCAAATGCACTTGAATGATTCATGTGTGATACACATAGATACACAAGCATAGCAGTAAAAGTAACCATAGCAACAAAGAGCAACCCTTCATATTTTGCCAGGATGCATAAATATATAAAAAATTTTGTCAAGTGCAGTAGTGTTTGTGTCTGGGTGAGGGAGATTAGGAGTAGAAGGTGAAGATAAAGGGAAAAAGTAAAAGTGAAGAGATTACTCTCACGTAAAGTAATAATGACAGTATACAATGAACTGCAAAAACCCCCAAAACACCTACAAAACAAAAATAAAATAAGCAAGTACATTCAATGAGGATGAATAAATTCCCTGAGTAGCGAAAGCCATGGGAATAATACACTATCCATAGTGAGTGGTAAATTAGTTTGTTAACCTAATATCTTTAGAAAACTTTTATTAATTAACCAAATATTGAAGTATGCATATTTTTAAAAACTCAAATGGTGCAGAAATATATGGGATCAATTTTTCCTCTACCCTCCACATCCTCCATTCCACTAACCCATCTCTTAAAGCACAATTTCATCACTCTCTTCAGTGTCAGCTTCTGTTGCCTTTTCATGTATGTTTCTGCCTCATTTTTTTTTGTTTTTATATATTTAGAGACATATGTAATACTTTTCAAGAAATATTCATGTAAAATCTGGAAAAAGACAAGGATGCCTACTCTTACCATGTCCATTCAACATAGTATCAGAAGTCCTAGCCACAGCACTCAGACAAGGGAAAGAAATAAAATGTATCCAAATTGGAAGGGGAAGGTAAAATTGTCATCATATACAGATGACATAATCTCTATATAGAAAACCCAAAAGACTCCATGTAAAAAATACTAGAACTGACAATCAAATTCACCAAGGTAGAAGGGCACAAGGTTAATATACAGAAATTAGTTGCATTTCTTTACACTAACAATGGAATATCAGAAAGGGCAAGTTTAAAAATCCCTTTTAAAATTGCACCAAAAAAAAAAATACTTAGGAATAAACCTGACCAAGGACGTGAAAGTCTTATATGCTGAGAACTATAAAGCGTTGATAAAGAAAATTGAAGATGATTTGAGGAAATGGAAAAGTGTCCCATGCTCTTGGATTGGAAGAATTTAATATTGTTAAGATGGCCATACTACCCAAAGTAATCTACGGATTTAATGTAATTTCTATAAAAAATGTCGACCCAGGACTTTTGTGTGTGTGTGTGTGTGGTACGCAGGCCTCTCACTGTTGTGGCCTCTCCCGTTGTGGAGCACAGGCTCCGGATGTGCAGGCTCAGCGGCCATGGCTCACGGGCCCAGCCGCTCCGCGGCATGTGGGATCTTCCCGGACCGGGGCACGAACCCATGTCCCCTGCATCGGCAGGCGGACTCCCAACCACTGCGCCACCAGGGAAGCCCCGACCCAGGACATTTTTTACAGAACTAGAACAAATAATCCAAAAATGTACGTACAACCATAAAAGACCCAGAATTGCCAAAGGAATATTGAGGGAAAAGAACAAAGCTGGAGTCGTAACCCTTCCAGACTTCAAAGGGATACTACAGAGCTACAGTAATCAAAACAGGGTAGTATTGGAACAAAAAAACAAGGATCAATGGAACAGAATAGAGAGACCAGAAATAAACCCACACCTGAAGTCAATTAATCAAAGGAGGCAAGAGTATATATACAATGAAGAAAAATATGTCTTTTCAGCCAGTGGTGTTGGAAATGCTGGACAGCTGCATGTAAATCAATGAAGTTAGAACACTCTCTCACACCATGCACAAACATAAACTCAAAATGCCTTAAAGGCTAAAATATAAGACATGACCCCATAAAACTCCTAGAAGAGAGCACAGGCAAAACATTCTCTGACATAAATTGTAGCAATGTTTTCTTAGGTCAGTCTCCCAAGGCAGTAGAAATAAAAGAAAAACAAAACAAATGGGACTGAATCAAACTCATATACTTTTGCACAGCAAAAGAAACCATAAAAAAAAAAGACAACTTATATGAATATTGAGAGAAAATATTTGCAAACAATGAGACCCACAAGTGCTTAATTCCCAAAATATTCAAACAGCTCATACAACTTAACAAAAACCAAACAACCCAATCAAAAAATGTGTAGAAGACATAAATAGACTTTTCTCCAAAGAAGATATTCAGATGGCCAATAGGCACATGGAAAGATGCTCAACATCCATAATTCTCAGAGAAATGCAAATAAAAACTACAGTGAGGTCTCATCTCACACCAGTGAGAATGGCCATCAATAAAAAGTCTACAAATAGTAAATGCTGGAAAGAATGTGGAGAAAAGGGAACCTGCCTACACTGTTGGTGGGAATGTCAGTTGGTGCAACCACTATGGAAAACACTATGGAGGTTCCTTAAAAAAAACTAAAAATAGAGTTACCGTATGAACTAGCAATCCCACTCTTGGGATATATCCAGAGAAAACTCTAATTTGAAAGGATACATGCACCCCAATGTTCATAATAGCACTATTTACAATAGTTAAGATATGGAAGCAACCTAAATATCCATCAACAGTTGAATGGATAAAAAAGATGTGGTAATATATATGCAATGAAATATTACTCAACTATAAAAAAGACTGAATTATTGCCATTTTTGCACACATGGATAGACTTAGAAATTACCATATTAAGTGAAGTAAATAAGAAAAAGACAAATACTGTATGAAATAACTTACATGTGGAATTTAAAAAACTAATACAAATGAACTTATTTACAAAACAGAAAGATTCACAGACATAGAAAACAAACTTATGGAGAGGGGAGCTTCAAGATGGCGGAGGAGTAAGACGTGGAGATCACCTCCCTCCCCACAAATACATCAAAAATACATCTACGTGTGGAACAGCTCCTACAGAACATCCACTGAATGCTGGCAGAAGAACTCAGACTTCCCAAAAAGCAAGGAACTCCCCACATACCTGGGTAAGAGCAAAAGAAAAAAGGAAAAAAAAAAGAGAGAGAGAGAGACAAAGGAATCAGGATGGGACCTTCACCTCTGGGAGGGAGCTGCGAAGGAGGAAAATTTTCCACAAACTAGGAATTCCTCTCACTGGTGGGGATGGAAGGGAGCTTCGGAGCCCCAGAGGAAAGTGCAGCAACAGGGTTGCCAACAGAAAGCAGAGAGAATGCTGCACAGAGGATCAGCGCTGACCAGCACTCCCCAGCCTGAGAGGCTTGTCAGCTCACCTTCCGGGGCAGGTGGGGGCTGGGTGCTGAGGCTTGGGCTTTGGAGGTCAAACCCCAGGGAGAGGACTGGGGTTGGCTGCGTGAACACAGCCTGAGGGGGCTAGTGCACCACAGCTAGTCAGGAGGGAGTCCAGGAAAAAGCCTGGGCCTGCTGGAGAGTCAAGAGATGATTGTTGCGGGGTGCTTGAGGAGAGGAGCTTACTGCTCCATGCGGTCACAGATGGCAGGGCACCGCTTACATGAGCTCCAGAGGTGGGCGCAAGCCACAGCTGTTATCTTGGACCAGAGAGGTGGGTGATGGCTGCCACTGCAGCCACCAAGTGTCCTGTGCGCAAGCGCAGGTCACTGACCACACCTTCCTGGGAGACTGCAGTCCGCCACTGCCGAGGGTCCTGCGATCTGAGTCCAACTACCCCAGGAGAATACACAGCATGCCTCAGGCCTTGTAACTTTATGCTGGCCTCTGCTGCTTCCAGCACTCCCCACACATCCCAATTGTGACTGCCATATCTCTCCCTCTCCCTGGCCTGAGAGAGCAAATGAGGCTTAATCAGCGCTGCTTTAGCCCCCTTTGCCTGGGTGGGGAAGAGACACCTGACAGGCAGAGACAGGGTCAAAACCAAAACTGAACCCCAGGGCAGTGTGACCAAAGGAAAATCTCTCCATGCAGCTGCAAAAGCAGCAGATTAAATCCCCACAATCAGCTTGGTAAACCCTGCATCTGTGAAATATATGAATAGACAATGAGTGTTCCCACAATCAAGGCTGTGGGCTTTGGGCATAGCTGTAGACTTTGGAGTCAAGTGCACGAAGGAGTAATGTCAGATTAGAGGCTGAGCAGGCCCCACAGTGTCCACAGCAGGTCCAGACACCAACCTAGAAGTATTGGAAGATTTCCTGGGGAGGTGGGGATTGGTGGTGGCTCACTGTGTGGGCAAGGGCACTGACAGCTGAGGCCACAGGAAAATACCACTACTATTACTACTATAAATATTTTTTTCCCATTTAGTCCTATTATTGTTTCTTTTTTATTATTCTTTTAATTTTATGTTTTTATTTAGTTTTTCTCTTCTTTTTGTTTTTATGCTTTTATTTTTAATACATTTTTATCTTATTTTTTCCTATTTCCACTGTACTTTTTCATTATATTGTGTTTTTTTCTTTTTTTTTTCCTAACATCTTTATTGGAGTATAATTGCTTTACAATGGTGTGTTAGTTTCTG
>NW_006799246.1:0-467 GCF_000442215.2 Lipotes vexillifer | reverse complement strand
TTTTGTGTATGGTGTTAGGGAGTGTTCTAATTTCATTCTTTTACATGCAGCTATCCAGTTTTCGCAGCACCACTTATTGAAGGGGCTGTCTTTTCTCCATGGTATATTCTGGCCTCCTTTGCCATAGATTAAGTGACCATAGGTGCATGGGTTTATCTCTAGGCTTTCTATCCTGTACCATTGATCTGTATTTCTATTTTTGTGCCAGTACCATACTGTCTTGATTACTGTAGCTTTCTTGAATAGTCTGAAGTCAGGGAGCCTGATTCCTTTGGCTCCATTTCTCTTTCTCAAGATTGATTTGGCTAGTTGGGGTCTTTTTTGTTTCCATACGGATTGTAAAATTTTTTGTTCTAGTTCTTTGAAAAATGCCAGTGGTAATTTGATAGGGATTGCATTGAACATGTAGATTGCTTTGGGTAGTTTAGTCATTTTCACAATATTGATTCTTCCAATCCAAGAACATG
>NW_006799245.1:0-710 GCF_000442215.2 Lipotes vexillifer | reverse complement strand
ATGCCACAACCGAAAAAAAAAAAAAAAAAAAGATCCTGCATGCCGCAACTAAGACCTGGTGCGGCCAAAATAAATAAATAAATAAATATTTAAAAATAAATAAAGTAGACAGGAACCAGAGAAATATTTAAGATCTGCACTAAGATTGCCTTTCATAAGTTGCCAAAGAAGAACATTTTAAGTTGGGAAATAGAAGCAACAAAGCAAGATGTGGAAACATCTACAGCCTTTCTAGTAATTAAAAAAAAAAAAAAAGAAAGAAAACTAGTTAAGTGTATATCTGTGGAGCTAGTAGAAAAAAGTTAAGGTGAAAGAAAAGTGGCGGTGAGGACTGTTCACTCCCTGACATACTCCTGGGAGCTCAGCCAGCTGATCCCTCTTTGTGAAGAGTAGCATCTGAATGTCACAGAGCTAAAATCTGCTTATACCCAGAGTCATGGCAATGCACATACTAAATACTAGGTAAAAAATGCATAGCATAGCATGTGTATACTCATTAGAGCTTTATAGAATTATGCATGTTCGTTGAAAAAGACTACAAAGTAGATTTAATAAATTCCTTTTATTTTTAAGCGGTGTAAATTGTTAATACATGATTAATAATAATTGTCATAATGTGACTCATATCAAAGAGTTTAGAAATTTTTTTGACATATGTTTTCCTTCCCGTACCTTCCCTTTCACTTGTGTTTTTTTTTTTTTTTTTTTTT
>NW_006799244.1:0-252 GCF_000442215.2 Lipotes vexillifer | reverse complement strand
CCCATGTCAGCTTGCCCTTCCAGCCGTCAATAGCATCGAGGACGCTACCCACGAGATCCTCTGTGAGGTCAGGAGCACGTTTCTTCTTCATTTGGCTAGCTTCAAATTCTTGGACCTGGACAAACTACGTTGAACTTCACTGCGGTCTACGATCAGTGCTGCATTGACGATGTTCAGCCGAATGCGTGCACCAGCGGAAACTGAATTGTCCTCCAATATAGCCAGCAGCGAATCAATTCTCTCCAGCGTCAG
>NW_006799243.1:0-257 GCF_000442215.2 Lipotes vexillifer | reverse complement strand
TATTCTGAAAATTCACTTTATTAGAAAGATTTTCATTAGATCTAGGGGAAAACATTGGAGATAGGTGCCTATCAAAGGAATGATTTCAGTGAGCCCAGACTCTTGCATCTTCCCATACATAGAAAATTCATTAATTTGAGATGCCTGTTTTT
Organism: Lipotes vexillifer; assembly: GCF_000442215.2. Classification (NCBI taxonomy): domain Eukaryota; kingdom Metazoa; phylum Chordata; class Mammalia; order Artiodactyla; family Lipotidae; genus Lipotes; species Lipotes vexillifer. Next base: position 105 of record NW_006799243.1, on the reverse strand, counting down.
CTTTAATTAATAGTAATCTTTGGATGTTCCTACTATCTGTTCCCCCCCCCCCAAAAAAAAAATTCTTGTATACCCTGGCTCCTCCCTTGCTTTTTTTGGAGGGAG
>NW_006799241.1:0-379 GCF_000442215.2 Lipotes vexillifer | reverse complement strand
TAATGATGAAAAATCTGAAAGAGAAATTAAGGGAACACTCCCATTTACCATTGCAACAAAAAGGATAAAATGCCTAGGAATAAACCTAAGGAGACAAAAGTCCTACATGCAGGAAGTATAAGACACTGATGAAAGAAATTAAAGATGAAACAAACAGATGGAGAAATATACCACGTTCTTGGTTTGGAAGAATCAACATTGTGAAAAGGAGTATAATACCCAAAGCAGTCTACAGATTCATGCAATCCCTATCAAACTACCAATGGCAGTTTTTACAGAAGTAGAACAAGAAATTTCACAATCTGTATGGAAACAGAGAAGACCCCGAATAGCCAAAGCAATCTTGAGAAAGAAAAACAGAGCTGGAGGAATCAGGCTC
>NW_006799239.1:363250-385576 GCF_000442215.2 Lipotes vexillifer | reverse complement strand
CGAACCCGTGTCCCCTGCATCAGCAGGCAGACTCTCAATCACTGCGCCACCAGGGAAGCCCCCCAACTTATTTTATGATACCAAAACCAGGCAAGAAAACTCCAGACCAATTATCATTTATAAATACAGACACACAAAAACCTCTGAAACAAAATACTAACAAACCAAATCCAGCAATGTGTAAGAAGGGTTACATGCCATGACCAAGTGGAATTTATCCTAGAAATGCAAGGTTGTGATTTAACAAACAAAAAAATCAATCAATCAATCAGTGTAACACAACATATTAACAGAATAAAGCCCCACACCACATGATTATCTCCATAGATGTAGATAAAAATTGACAATAGCTAACACCCTTTCATGGTAAAACCACTCAACACACTAGGAATAGAAGGAATCTTCCTCAAACTGATAAAAGATATCAATGAAAAATGCACAGATAACATCATATTAATGGTGATGGAAGACTGGAAGTTTTCTCCCTAAGCAGGAGCAAGACAAGATGTTTGCTCTTACCACTTCCATTCCGAATGGTAGCAGATGTTTTAGCCAGCGCAATTAGACAAGAAAATAAATAAATGGTGTATTGATTTGAAAAGAAGAAGTACACTTAAAAGAGGTGAATTTTGTAGTATGTAAATTGTACCTCAATAGAGTTGTTTAAAAATTTTGCTACTGCAATGATAACACTTAGAATTTTAAGTCAGTTGTTTCAATCAAAAATAGATACAGTCCAGGAAGCACAAGTAATCATGTGTTGACTTTAGACTATTTCTTCACTAGATAGCAGCAAACAAATAGTTCATGTCTAAATGCCAACCTCCAAGTGTTTGCAAATTGAGAAAGGCCCAGGGGACTCCTCTCTGCATTTGGATAGTTGTGGTCCAGGTTTCATTGTGTCAAATCTGGAGCCTGGGCATTTCCTCCTGGCAGAACTTCTTGCCTCAATTTTCTCTCCACACTATTGCCAGCTTAACGATTTTTTTTTAATGTGGTAAGGTATACATAACATAAAATTTGCCATTTTAACTCTTTTTAAGTGTGCTGTTCAGTGGCATTAAGTACATTCACATTTTTATACAACCATCACCACCATCCATCTCCAGAACTTTTTCATCTTCTCAAACTGCAACTATATACCCCTTAGACAATAATTTCTCATCTCTACCCCCTACCCAAACCTGGAAACCACCTTTCAACTTTCTGTCTCTATGAATTTGACTATTCTATGTACTTCGTATAAGTGGAATCATACAGTATTCATCCTTTTGTGTCTGGCTTATTCAACTTATAATATTCTCAAGGTTCATTCCTTTTTAATGCGGAAGAATATTCTACTGTGTATATATACCACATTTTGGTTACCTATTCATCCACTGATGGACATTTGGGTTGTTTCTACCTTTTGGCTATTATGAATAATGTTGTTATGAACAATGGTGTACAAATATCTGTTTGAGTCCCTGCTTTCAGTCCTTTTGTGTAGATACCCATAAGTGGGATTACTGGATCATATGGTAATTCTACACTTAACTTTTTTTTTCTTGAGAAATAGCCATAATGTTTTCCACAACATCTGCATCGTTTTATATTCCCACTAGCATTGCACAAGGGTTCTGATTTCTCCACATCCTTGGCCAACACTTGTTATTTTCTGTTTGTCTATTTTTTTAAAAATAATAGCCATCCTAATGGGTAAAAGTGGTATCTCATTGTTGTTTTGATTTGTATTAACCTGATTAGTGATATGGAGCATCTTTTCATGTGCATATTGACAATCTGTATATTCTTTTTAGAGAAATGTCTATTAAAGTTCCTTGCCCACTTTTTAATTGGACTGTTTGGTTTTTTGTTGTTGTTGAGCTGTAGGAGTTTGAATATACTATGGATATTATTCCCTAAACAGATATATGATTTGCAAATCCTTTTTAGAGAAATGTCTGTTAAAGTTCCTTGCCCACTTTTTAGTTGGGCTGTTTGGGGTTTTTTTGTTGTTGAGCTGTAGGAGTTTGTATATACTATGGATACTATTCCCTAAGCAGATATATGATTTGCAAAGATTTTCTTTCATTCTGTGGGTTGCCTTTTTACTCTGCTAATAGTGTCCTTTGATGCACAAAGTTAAAAAAAATTTTTTTGGATGTAGTACAATTAATCTGTTTTTTCTTTTGTTGCCTGTGCTTTTCATGCCATATCCAAAAATAATTGCCAAATCCAGTGTCATGAAGCTTTCCCCTATATTTTCTTCTAAGAATTTTATAGTTGTAACACTTATACTTAGGTCTTTGATCCATCTTGAGTTAATTTTTGTTTATAGTATAATATATGAGGCCAACATCATTCTTTTGCATGCGGATCTGCAGTTCTCTCAATACGGTTTGCCGAGCATACGTTACTTTCCCCATTGACTTGTCTTGGCATCTTTATTAACAATCAATTGACCATAAACGTGAAAGTTTATTTCTGCACTCTATTCTATTGCATTGGTCTATATGTCAGCAGGTTAACTTTTTTTTTTAAACATCTTTATTGGAGTATAATTGCTTTAAACGTTGTGTTAGTTTCTGCTTTATAACAAAGTGAATCAGCTATATGTATACATATATCCCCGTATCCCCTCCCTCTTGCACCTCCCTTCCACCCTCCATATCCCATCCCTCTAGGTGGTCACAAACCACCTAGCTGATCTCCCTGCTTCCCACTAGCTATCTATTTTACGTTTGGTAGTGTATATATGTCCATGCCACTCTCTCACTTTGCCAGTTTACCCTTCCCCCTCCCCATATCCTCAAGTCCATGCTCTAGTAGCTCTGTGTCTTTATTCCCATCTTACCCCTAGGTACTTCATGACCTTTTTTTTCTTCTTAGATTCCATATATATGTGTTAGCATATAGTATTTGTTTTTCTCTTTCTGACTTACTTCACTCTGTAGGACAGTGTGTAGGTCCATCCACCTCACTATAAATAACTCAGTTTCATTCCTTTTTACGGCTGAATAATATTCCATTGTATATATGTGCCACATCTTTATCCATTCATCTGCTGATGGACATTTAGGTTGCTTCCATGTCCTGGCTATTGTAAATAGAGCTGCAATGAACATTTTGGTACATGACTCTTTTTGAATTATGGTTTTCTCAGGGTATATGCCCAGCAGTGGGATTGCTGGGTCATATGGTAGTTCTATTTGTAGTTTTTTAAGGAACCTCCATACTGTTCTCTATAGTAGCTGTATCAATTTACATTCCCACCAACAGTGCAAGAGGGTTCCCTTTCTCCACACCTTCTCCAGCATTTATTGATTCTAGATTTTTTGATGCTGGCCATTCTGACCAGTGAGAGATGATATCTCATTGTAGTTTTGATTTGCATTTCTCTACTGATTAGTGATGTTGAGCATCCTTTTGTGTGTTTGTTGGCAATCTGTATATCTTCTTTGGAAAAATATCTGTTATGGTCTTCCACCCATTTTTGGACTGGGTTTTTTGTTTTTTTATATTGAGCTGCATGAGCTGCTTGTATATTTTGGAGATTAATCCTTTGTCAGTTGCTTCATTTGCAAATATTTTCTCCCATTCTGAGGGTTATCTTTTCATCTTGTTTATGGTTTCCTTTACTGTACAAAAGCTGTTAAGTTTCATTAGGTCCCATTTGTTTATTTTTGTTTTTATTTCCATTTCTCTAGGAATTGGGTCAAAAAGGATCTTGCTGTGATGTATGTCATAGAGTGTTCTGCCTATGTTTTCCTCCAAGAATTTTATAGTGTCTGGCCTTACATTTAGGTCTTTAAGCCATTTTGAGTTTATTTTTGTGTATGGTATTTGGAAGTGTTCTAATTTCATTCTTTTACATGTAGCTGTCCAGTTTTCCCAGCACCACTTATTAAAGAGGCTGTCTTTTCTCCATTGTATATTCTTGCCTCCTTTATCAAAGATAAGGAGACCATATGTGCTTGGGAATATCTCTGGGCTTTCTATCCTGTTCCCATGATCTATATTTCTGTTTTTGTGCCAGTACCTTATTGTCTTCATTACTGTAGCTTTGTAATATAGTCTGAAGTCAGGGAGCCTGATTTCTCCAGCTCCATTTTTCTTTCTCAAGGTTGCTTTGGCTATTCGGGGCCTTTTGTGTTTCCATACAAAGTGTGAAATTTTTTGTTCTAGTTCTGCGAAAAATGCCAGTGGTAGTTTTTTGGTTGTTTGTTTTTGTTTTTGTTTTGAGGTATGCGGGCCTCTCACTGCTGTGGCCCCTCCCACCACGGAGCAACAGGCTCTGGATGCGCAGGCCCAGTGGCCAAGGCCCATGGGCCCAGCTGCTCCACGGCACGTGGGATCCTCCTGGACCGGGACACGAACCTGCGTCCCCTGCTTCGGCAGGCGGACTCTCAACCCCTGCGCCACAAGGGAAGCCCCAGTGGTAGTTTTATAGGGACTGCATTGAATCTATGTAGTATAGTCATTTTCACAATGTTGATTCTTCCAGTCCAAGAATATGGTATATCTCTCCATCTGTTTGTATCATCTTTAATTTCTTTCATCATTGTCTTAGTTTTCTGCATACAGGTCATTTGTCTGCTTAGGTAGGTTTATTGCTAGGTATTTTATTCTTTTTGTTGCAGTGGTAAATGTGAGTGTTCTTTCAATTTCTCTTTCAGATTTTTCATCATTAGTGTTTAGGGATGCAAAAGATTTCTGTGCATTAATTTTGTATTCTGCTATTTTACCAAATTCATTGATTAGCTCTCGTAGTTTTCTGGTAGCATCTTTAGGATTCTGTATGTATAGTATCATGTCATCTGCAAACAGTGACAGCTTCACTTCTTCTTTTGCGATTTGGATTCCTTTTATTTCTTTTTCTTCTCTGATGGCTGTGGCTAAAACTTCCAAAACAATGTTGAATAATAGTGGTGAGAGTGGACAACCTTCTCTTGTTCCTGATCTTAGAGGAAATGGTTTCAGTTTTTCACCATTGAGTATGATGTTGGCTATGGGTTTGTCATATGTGGCCTTTATTATGTTGAGGTAAATCCCCTCTATGCCTACTTTCTGGAGGGTTTTTATCATAAATGGGTGTTGAATTTTGTCGAAAGCTTTTTCTGCATCTGTTGAGATGATCATATGGTTTTTCACCTTTTATTTGTTAATATGGTATATCACATTGCTTGCTTTGTGTATATTGAAGAATCCTTGCATTCCTGGGATAAACCCCACTTGATCATGGTGTATGATCCTTTTAATGTGCTGTTGGATTCTGTTTGCTAGTGTTTTGTTGAGGATTTTAGCCTCTATGTTCATCAGTGATATTGGCCTGTAGTTTTCTTTCTTTGTGACATCTTTCTTTGGTTTTGGTGTCAGCGTGATGGTAACCTTGTAGAATGAGTTTGGGAGTTCCTCCCTATGCTATATTTTGGGAGAGTTTGAGAAGGAAAGGTGTTAGCTCTTTTCTAAATGTTTTATAGAATTTGCCTGTGAAGCCATCTGGTCCTGGGCTTTTGTTTGTTGGAAGAATTTTAATCACAGTTTCAATTTCAGTGCTTGTGATTGGTCTGTTTATATTTTCTATTTCTTCCTGGTTCAGTCTTGGAATGTTGTGCTTTTAAAGAATTTTTCCATTTTTTCCAGGTTTCCATTTTATTGGCATATAGTTGCTTGTATTAATCTCTCATGATCCTTTGTATTTCTGCAGTGTCAGTTGTTACTTCTCCTTCTTCATTTCTAATTTTATTGATTTGAGTCTTCTCCCTTTTTTTCTTGATGAGTCTGGCTAATGTTTTCTCAATTTTGTTTATCTCCTCAAAGAACCAACTTTTTTTTTTTTTTTTTGCGATACGCGGGCCTCTCACTGTTGTGGCCTCTCCCGTTGCGGAGCACAGGCTCCGGACGCGCAGGCTCAGCGGCGACGGCTCACGGGCCCAGCCACTCCGCGGCATGTGGGATCTTCCCGGACCGGGGCACGAACCCGTGTCCCCTGCATCAGCAGGCGGACTCTCAACCACTGCGCCACCAGGGAAGCCCAGAACCAACTTTTAGTTTTATTGATCTTTGCTATTTTTTCCTTCATTTCTTTTTCATTTATTTCTGATGTGATCTTTATGATTTCTTTCCTTCTGCTAACCTAGGGGTTTTTTTTATTCTTCTTTCTCTAATTGTTTTAGGTGTACAGTTAGGTTGTTTATTTGAGATGTTTCTTGTTTCTTGAGGTAGGACTGTATTGCTATAAACTTCCCTGTTAGAACTGCTTTTGCTGCATCCCATAGGTTTTGGATCATCATGTTTTCATTGTCATTTGTTTTTAGATATTTTGTGATGTCCCCTTTGATTTATTCAGTGATCTCTTGGTTATTGAGTAGTGTATTGTTTAGCCTCCATATTTTTGTATTTTTTACAGAATTTTTCCTGTAATTGATATCTAATGTCATAGCATTGTGGTTGGAGAAGATACTTGATATGATTTCAATCTTCTTAAATTTACCAAAGCTTGATTTGTAACCCAGGATATGATCTATCCTGGAGAATGTTCCATGAGCACTTGACGTGAAAGTTTATTCTGTTGTTTTTGGATGGAATGTCCTATAAATATCAATTAAGTCCATCTTGTTTAATGTATCATTTAAAGCTTGTGTTGCCATATTTATTTTCATTTTGGATGATCTGTCCATTTGTGAAAATGGGGTGTTAAAGTCCCCTACTATGATTGTGTTACTGTTGATTTCCCTTTTTTTGACCGTTAGCATTTGCCTTATGTATCAAGGTGCTCGTATATCGGGTGCATAAATATTTACAATTGTTATGTATTCTTGGATTGATCCCTTCATCATTATGTAGTGTCCTTCTTTGTCTCTTGTACTAGTCTTTATTTTTTTTTTTTTTTTTTTTTGCGATATGTGGGCCTCTCACTGTCGTGGCCTTTCCCGTTGCCGGATGCGCAAGCTCAGCGCCCATGGCTCACGGGCCCAGCCGCTCCGCGGCACGTGGGATCCTCCCGGACCGGGGCACGAACCCGTATCCCCTGCATCAGCAGGCGGACTGTCAACCACTGCGCCACCAGGGAGGCCCTAGTCTTTATTTTAAGGTCTATTTTGTCTGATATGAGAATTGCTACTCCAGCTTTCTTTTGATTTCCATTTGCATGGAATATCTTTTCCCATCCCCTCACTTTCAGTCTGTATGTGAGGTCAGTCTCTTGTAGACAGCATATATACGGATCTTGTTTTTGTATCCATTCAGCCAGTCTGTGTCTTTTGGTTGGAATATTTAATCCATTTACATTTAAGGTAATTATCAATATGTATGTTCCTATTACCGTTTTCTTAACTGTTTTGGGTTTGTTATTGTAGGTGTTTTCCTTCTCTTGTGTTTCCTGCCTCAAGAAGTTCCTTTAGCATTTGTTGTAAAGCTGGTTTGGTGGTGCTGAATTCTCTTACCTTTTGCTTGTCTGTAAAGGTTTTAATTTCTCCATCGAATCTGAATGAGATCCTTGCTGGGTAGAGTAATCTTGGTTGTAGGTTTTTCCCTTTCATCACTTTAAATATGTCCTGTCACTCCCTTCTGGCTTGCAGTGTTTCTGCTGAAAGATCAGCTGTTAACATTATGGGGAGTCCCTTGTTTGTTTTTTGTTGCTTTTCTCTTGCTGCTTTTAATGTTTTTCCTTTGTATTTAATATTTGATCATTTGATTAATATGTGTCAGCATGTTTCTCCTTGGATTTATCCTGTATGGGCCTCTCTGTGCTTCCTGGACTTGAGTGACTATTTCCTTTCCCATATTAGGGAAATTTTCAACTGTAATCTCTTCAACCATTTTTTCAGTGCCTTTCTTTTTCTCTTCTTCTTCTGGGACCCCTATAATTTGAATGTTGGTGTGTTTAATGTTGTCCCAGAAGTCTCTGAGACTGTCCTCAATTCTTTTTATTGTTTTTTCTTTATTCTGCTCTGCAGTAGTTATTTCCACTCTTGTATCTTCCAGGTCACTTATCTGTTTCTCAGCCTCAGTTATTCGCCTATTGATTCCTTCTAGAGAATCTTTCATTTCATTTATTGTGTTGTTCATCATTGTTTGTTTGCTCTTTAGTTCTTCTAGGTCCTTTTTATGTTTCTTTTATTTTCTCTATTCTATTTCCAAGATTTTGGATCATCTTTACTGTCATTGTTCTGAATTCTTTTTCAGGTAGACTGCCTATTTCCTCTTCTTTTGTTTGCCCTGGTGGGTTTTTACCTTGTTCCTTCATCTGCTGCATATTTCTCTGTCTTCTCATTTTGTTTAACTTACTGTGTTTGGCGTCTCCTTTTCACAGGCTGCAGGTTCATAGTTCCCATTGTCTTTGGTGTCTGCCCCCAGTGGGTGAGGTTGTTTCAGTGGGTTGTGTAGGCTTCCTGGTGGAGGGGACAGGTGCCAGTGTTCTGGTGATTGGGACTGGATCTTGCCTTTCTGGTGGGCAGGACCTTCTCTGGTGGTGTGTTTTGGGGTGTCTGTGACCTTATTATGATTTTAGGCAGCCTCTCTGCTAATGGGTGGTGTCATGTTCCTTTGTTGCTAGTTGTTTGGCATGGGGCATCCAGCACTGGAACTTGCTGGCCATTGGGTGGATCTGGGTCTTAGTGTTGAGATGGGGATCTCTGGGAGAGCTCTCGCTGATTGGTATTACATGGGGCTGGGAGGTCTCTGGTGGTCCAATGTCCTGGATTCGGCTCTCCCACCTTGGATGCTCAGGCCTGACACCTGGCTGGAGCACCACGACCCCATTAGCCACACAGCTCAAAAGAAAGTGAAGGGGCTTCCCTGGTGGCGCAGTGGTTGAGAGTCCGCCTGCCGATGCAGGGGACGTGGGTTTGTGACCCAGTCCGGGAAGATCCCACATGCCATGGAGTGGCTGGGCCCATGAGCCATGGCTGCTGAGCCTGTGCTTCCGGAGCCAGTGCTCTGCAAGTACCACCAAAAAAAAAAAAAAAACAAAAGAAAGTGAAGGAAAAAAATAAAGTTAAATTAAAAAATTTTTAATTAATAAAATAAAAATAAAAAATAAAATAAAAAGGAAGAGAGCAACCAAACCAATAAACAAATCCATCATTGATAACAAGCACTAAAAACTAAACTAAGAGAAACAGAAAATCAGAAATAAATCAGTCGCAGATAGCAAACCCCAAATCTACAGTTGCTCCCGAAGTCCACTGCCTCAGTTTTGGGAACATTTGTTGTCTAGTCAGATATTCCACAGATGCCGGGTTCATCAAGTTGATTTTGGGGATTTCATGCACTACTCCTGAGGCTGCACGGAGCAATTGCCCTTTCTCTTTTTTGTTTGCACGCCTCCTGGTGTTCAGCTTTGGTTTTGGCCCTGCCTCTCTGTGTAGGTGCCCTCAGGTGTCTTTTCCCTGCCCAGACAGGACAGGGTTAAAGCAGCGGCTGATTAGGGCTCTGTTGCTCTCTCAGGCCAGGGAGAGGAAGGGGTATGGTAGTCATAATTTGAATGCGGGGCGAGCCTGCAGCAGCAGAGGCCAGCATGAGATTGCAACAGCCTGAGGCATGCCATGGGTTCTCCCGGGGAAGTTGTCCCTGGACCGCGAGACCCTGGCAGTGGCAGGCTGAGCAGGCTTCTAGGGGGGTGGTGTGGATAGTGACCTGTGCTTGCTCACAGGCTTCTTGGTGGCTGCAGCAGCAGCCTTAGCATTTCATGCCTGTCTCTGGGGTCTGAGGTGATAGCCGCAGTTCACCCCCATCTCTGGAGCTTGCTTAAGTGGTGCTCTGCCTTCTGTGGGCACACGGGAAAGGAATCCCCTCTCCTCACGCACCCCAAAACAATGGTCTCTTGCCTCTTAGGCAGTTCCAGACTTTTTCCCGGACTCCCTCCCAGCTAGCTGTGGTACACCAGCCCACTTCAGGCTGTGTTCACGCAGCCAACCCCAGTCCTCTCTCTGGGATCTGACCTCCGAAGCCCAAGCCTCAGCTCCCAGCCCCCACCCCACCCCTGGCGGGTAAGCAGACAAGCCTCTCAGGCTGGTGAGTGCTGGTTGGCACTGATCCTCTCTGTGGGAATCTCTCCGCTTTGCCCTCTGCTCCCCTATTGCTGTGCTCTCCTCCGTGGCTCTGAAGTTTCCCTCCTACCCACCCCCCATCTCCACCAGTGAAGGGTCTTCCTAGTGTGTGGAAATTTTTCCTCCTTCACAGCTCCCTCCCAAAGGTGTGGGTCCCATCCCTATTCTTTTGTCTTTGTTTTTTCTTTTTTCTTTTGCTCTACCCAGGGACATGGTGATTTTCTTGTATTTTGGGAAGTCTGAGGTCTTTTGCTAGCATTCAGTAGGTGTTCTGTAGAAGTTGTTCCACATGTAGATGTATTTTTGATGTATTTGTGGGGAGGAAGGTGGTCTCCATGTCTTACTCCTCTGCCATCTTGAAGGTCCCCCTCAGCAGGTGTAACTCTCATCCAGGCCTGCCCTCTCTCTTAATCCTTAAGTTGTATCCAATGTCTAAAACCCCAAATCTAACTTAGTCCAGCATTTAAGTACTATCAAGTCTGGTCAAAGCCATCTTTTCAGCCTAACTCTACCCATTCCTTTCATACCAAATCTGGGTTTCCTACACAAATGCCCTTCACTCATTTTCACCTCTCTAGTTTATTCAAGCCATTGGGTTGGCCAACAAGTTCTTGTTTTTCCATAACATGGTATGGAAAAACCTGAACGAACTTCTTGGTCAACCCAATCTTTTCTTTGCCTGCAGTACCCTTCTTTCCTCTCACTCCCATTCCCATCTCTGCATGCGAAACCCTGGCCATTCTTCAAGGCCCTGCTCAAATGTCACTTCTTCTATGGAGGCTTCCCCGATTTTCTGTTGAAGCTCTTTTGTTCTTCCAAAGTCCCCCTTAATGCATTTATTATTCTCCTGTAGATGTAGCATTGTTAGACAGGTTCCAGCCCTACTGGAAGACTCTCTATGCCAAGAGCTTTGTCTTATGCTCAATTATCTTATGTTTAACAACTCATTGTCTGTTTTATACTTGTTATAGGACCTCACACAGTAGTGTAGTAGAGGTGGATGCTCACTCAACAAATATTAATTCATTACCCTGAACTACCCACCAAAAAAATACAGCAAAATTCCCCTCCTCCTACTGCACTTGTGAGTGTCAATCCTACTAGGACTCTGGCTGGATTCAAGATACCAGACAGGGGACTCTCAATAACTCTGCAGAAAAGCCTCATTACCAAAGGAACATTCTCAGAGGGGACATGGGTGTGAGGCTCTTTGCTTGTTTTTTGAGTTAACATTTCTTTAGGCCTTGAGACATGCATTCATACCCTTGCTCATTTGGTTTTCTCATGCTGGGGAGACACCTTGTGAGGAGCCAGTGGCCGAGTCAGGGTGACTTAGTTCTTACTGGCTTGAGCTAGAACTGAAACCAGGAGTTCATGACACTAGAGCCTCCCAGGCTTACCTGTCATTCTTGCAAATGGACTTCCTGAGTGGAAATTTTTTGTTGGCTGCCCTGGCTTGTGGGATCTTAGTTCCCTGACCAGGGATTGAACCCACGCCCTCGGCAGTGAAAGCACAGAAACCTAACCATTGGATCACCAGGGAATTACCCTGAGTAGAATTTTTTGTTTTGTTTTGTTTTTTGTACACAGCAGAACACTGTGTACTGGTTACCAGTCCCAGGTGAGGATTCCAAACACTTCTGCCCACTGCATCTTGGTATTGGAGTCACCAAGGAAAATACAACGCAGTCAAGTACTGAATGCAACAGTACTTTACTTACATAGAGAAGAGACAGCAAGATCAGCTTCAGTAGTGGGTGTTGGTCCCCCATGGCCACTGGGTCTCTCTCCACAGCTGACTCAGGGAAATTTGCCTTTGCACACCTCTCTTGTACCTTTGTAAAAGGCCTTGTCCCCTCCCCTCATTGGACAGATACAGCAGTGGGGTTGGCCAGGTTCCATATGACACACATGCTTAAGTGGTACAAAGGAGCATACATTGAGCTGGCAACAGGGAAAGATATTCACTCAAGCAGAGGTTGTGTGGGCTCTTTATCTCTTGGTAAGGAAGTGTTCCAAGCCCAAGGCCCATTCTTATATGGCCAAATGGGGGTCAAAAGACTGCCTGATAATATTGCCTGTCCCCCAAATTTTTGTTTTTGATAGGGTCTGGGAAGGCAGAAGAAAGGTTTACTATGAAGAGAAACCAGGACTAGAAAATGTCAGCAAACATCTCAGGCATGTGAAGAGGCTGGCAAGGGCCATCAACACTGAATTCAAGAGGATCTCAGATACATTGAAATAATGACATTAATAGCTAACACTTATAACGGTGTTTACTGTATATCAGACACTGTTCTAAATACTTTATGGATATTAACTCCATTTAGTTTCCACAATAGCCCTAAGAAGTAGGTACACTTATTATTGTCATAATAATATAGATGAGAAAACTGAGGCACAGAGAGTTTAAGTAACTTGCCTAAGACCATGCTGCTAGTAAGTGGCCGAGCCAGGCTTCAAACTCAGGCAGTTTGGCTCCACAGAACATTCTTTTAATCACTGTTCCATGTTGACTCTTGGGAAGACAAGGGACTCACTGCAGTCTGACCAAGACAGGACCAGGTCACCAAGATGGAAGAATGGCCCCGGGCCAAATACAGAGATTGTGATGCCAAGGAGAAGAAGATGAATACAACCATAGGCTATATGCCTGTGAGGCTGATAGTTGGACTAGGCATTGTCAGTGTCATGACTAAGCATTGTTAATATGTTCACATTTCCTTATAAATGCTTTATTTACTGATTATATAAATGTGATGGGGAGAAAACAGGGTGTAGGTCACTTAGCTCTTTTTTATACAGTCAAAAGTGTTTATTACTTCTTATTTATTGGTTTTGAAAAAAATTCATTTTGAGTAAAGCATTTGATTAGTATTCCCTTTTCAAGAGTCTAGTTGCTATGTAAATCTAGTGATAGGTACAGTGTCTTGATGTAAGAGCTTTGGAATTGGGCAAGAGATACACAGTCACTTTAAGGTTAGACCGCAAGGATGTCGGAAGCTCCTGGAAAGGAAATGTAAGACTTGAGTGCTCTAACCCAGGCAACTGAATCAATTATAAATAAAGTATATACCAATACCTCTCATGAGCATCGGATGCAAAAATCCCCAACATAATACTAACAAATTGAATCCAGCAATATATAAAAAAATTAATAATTACCATGACTGTATGGGTTTATTCCAGGTATGCAAGGAAGGTTTGACATTTGAAAATCAATGTAATATATCATATTAACAATTTAAAGAAAAAGATGACCTGATAAGATCAATTGATGAAAAACAATTTGAAAAATATTTGACACCCATTCACAATAAAAATCCTTAGCAAACTAGGAATTCATTCTTTTGACCAGGGTTTGACTTGTGTTAGACGAAGTAGGCATTTGACAATGGCATAATAGGGACTGATGAGAACAAAACCAAACCAAACAAAATCCGCCTTAGGAAAATTTTCCTCCTCCAGATTCTTTTGACAGGCTTTTCTTCTTGTCTGCCTATCTGGCCTACAGCAGAACTCCGGTGGAGGATACGAAGTCACCCATTTTCACTCATAGGAGGCCACTATAAGTGAAAGATCTCATCAATCACTGAAAATTTAAGGAACCAATCACTTGTTCTTCAGTCTTTAATTCTCCTTGCCTTCCCTTTCTATCATTCCTTGGCTTTCATTCGGGCTCCAGTTTCATTACTTCCAACCGTCATCCACTCCTTCCGTCTCAGAAGAATCACATGGCCTTGATAGGAAATGTAATAAACTGTAGTGTATGTAGTAGTGTGCCTCTCAGATGTCTCCCCCTTTAGGACTAAGTTACTCATTCTCTCAGCTGCTTAGAGATTCGGCAGCCAATAACTCTCAGATGAGTCTCTCTCAGGACTTGCCTTTGGCTCAAGAAAGTCATCTAATGGAAAGTCATGCCCCATCTCCACATCCAACAACTGTTTCAATGCCTGGCACCTTTGCTTCAATTAGGGATAACACTGAAGGACCTTTCCAACTCCATGAAGACTTAGTATAATTCACCAATCAACATAGGGTTCCAAATGTTAACAACTCTACCAAATCATGTCTGTGCTGAATAATCCCCTTTTCTTCTACAGTTTCACTCATCAACCTTCTCTACCCTGCTTTGTATGTCTTAGGACCCTCTCCTCTGCATCCACCAGGCTCCCTAGCCTTCTGGCTTCTAGCTGAGAAAATGGGAATCACAAAGCAAGTCTTTTTAAAAAATATTTTATTTAGGGTCTTAGTTGCGGCAGGCGGGCTCCTTAGTTGTGACTTGTGGGCTCCTTAGTTGCAGTATGTGGGCTCCTTAGTAGTGGCATGTGAACTCTTAGTTGCACATGCATGTGGGGTCTAGTTCCCTGACCAGGGATTGAACCTGGGCCCCCTGCACTGGTAGCGTGGAGTCTTATCCATTGAGCCACCAGGGAAGTCCCACAAAACAAGTATTAACAGAGTAGGAACATGATCCATTTGAGAGAAATTTTTTAGAGATGATGAGTTTTGCTACTTTTCTCTATTTTCAGCTAAAAAGCTCTGAACAGTGATGACCCTGAATTAGACTTTGCCATCCCTCTCTACTAAGGCTGCAACAAGGTTTCTGCAATGAGAAGACTATTAAGGCACTGTTTGACTGTAGTATTTAAAACCAGATTAATTTTAAGGGTTACATATTTAAGATATTTTACCTCTCGGATGCACAATTTTAAGACATGGTATAAAACTCATTTATTTATCTATTAATTCAACAAATATTTATTAATCATCTATGATGTTTCCAGCAGTATACTAGGCACTAAGATACAGATTACACAAAAATTCTTGTCCTCATGGGAGCTTATATTCTACGTAAATTGTGAGGAATAACATTGCACCCAGGCTTGAAAAAGACAACCTTGCCAGATGGTTAAGGTTTTTTGGGAGGGTAATTTTTAATTGAAATTTAATGCACATAACACAAAATTCACCATTACAATGTTCAATTCAGTGGTTTATAGTATATTCACAATGTTTTGCACCTACCACCACTCACTAATTCCCAGAACACTTCCATCACCCCCAAAAGAAACTCCATACCCATTTGTTACAGGTTGAATTGTGTTTGTTCCCCAAATTTCATGTTGAAGCCCTACTTCAGAAAGTGTCTTTATTTGGAAATAGGGTAGTTGCAGATGGAATTAGATAATATGAAATCATACTGGAGTAGGGTGGGTCCCTAATCCAATGTGACTGATGTCCTTATAAAAAGGGGAAATTTGGACACAAAAACAGACACACACACAGGGAGAACACCACGTGAAGGTTAGTATTATGCTGCCACAAGCCAAGGAACTACCAGAAGCTGGGAGAAAGGCCTGGGGCAGACACTTCTCTCGTGCCTCCAGGGGGAACATGGGCACTGCCAACACCTTGATCTCAGACCTCTAGTTTCCAGAATTATGAGACAATGAATTTCTGTTGTTTAAGCCACCCAGTTGTGGTACTTTGTTATGGAAGCCCTAGTAAATTAATAGCCCATTAATAGCCACTCTCCACTTCCCCCTCCCCTCAGCCACTGGAAACTAATCTACTTTTGTCTCTAGGGATTTGTCTATTCTGGATATTTCATATCAATGGAATCATAGAATAGGTGGCTTTTTGTGTCTGGCTTCTTTCTTTTTTTAACTGAGGTATAGTTGATGTACAATAGTATATGTTTCAGATGTACAACATAGTGATTCGATTTTTAAAGGTTATATTTCATGTATAGTTATTATAAAATATTGGCTATATTCCCTGTGATGTACCATACATCCTCGTAGCTTGTTGATTTTATACATAGTAGCTTGTACCTCTTAATCCTCTACCCTTATCTTGCCCCTACCCCATTCCCTTTCCCCACTGGTATTTTGTTGTCTATATCTGTTTTTTTTTTTTTTTGCGGTATGTGGGCCTCTCACTGTTGTGGCCTCTCCCGTTGCGGAGCACAGGCTCCAGACGTGCAGGCTCAGCAGCCATGGCTCACGGGCCTAGCCACTCCGCGGCATGTGGGATCTTCCTGGACCGGGGCACGAACCCATGTCCCCTGCATTGGCAGGTGGACTCTCAACCACCTGCATTGGCAGGTGGACTCTCAACCACCAGAGAAGCCCTGTTTGTTTTGTTATATTCATTAATTTTTTAGAATCCACATATAAGTGATTTCATATAGTATTTATCTTTCTCTGATTTATTTCACTTAGCATAATACCCTCCGGGTCCATCCATGTTGTTGCAAATGGCAAAATTTCATTCTTTTTCATGGCTGAGTAGTATTTGACTTCTTTAACTTATAATGGTTCATACACATTGCACATTGTATCAGTACTTCATTCCTTTTTATGGTTAAGTAATATTTCATTGTATAGATACACATTTTTTTAATCCATTTATCAGTTGACTGACATTTGGTTTGTTTCTACTTTTTGGTTATTAGGAATGATGTTGCTCTGAACATTTATGTACAACAAGTTTTTTTGGTGAACATGTTTTTCAATTTCCTTGGGTATACACCTAGGAGTGAAATTGCTGGGCCATATGGTAACTGTGTTTAATCTTTTGAGGGACTGCCAAACTGTCTTCCCAAGTGGCTGTATCTTTTTATTCAATACATTCCCACCAGAAAAGTAGGAGAGTTCCAGTTTCTTCTCATTAATTTTAATACAATGATTGCATGTTACTCTGATTAAAAATATGATGAGTTTGTTTGGCTTTTAATAGGTTTGAGGTGTGAATTAGATTCCTAAGCATTATGTGCAGTAGGAAATGTAAGATTATAGTTTAGAAAAAATTCAGAGTCAGAAATGCAAATATGAGATTGAGCATGCCTCCCCCTCATAAATATGAACTTCCTTTATTCCTTTGAAGACTATATCCACATGGTATACCATCCAAAAGAAAAACTAATTCAAAATAGTTACAACTTTTTTCTTATTCTGTGACTAGCTTCTTCATATTCTTTGTCCATTTTTCTATTTTTCTATTCTCTCTTACAACAGTTTGTGGGGATATTTTTATTAGGAATAGTAGCTCTGTTGTAAGTGTTGCAAATATCTTCCCCAATGTACATCTTTTTTTTAAAATTAATTAATTATTTATTTATTTATTATTTTTGGCTGTGTTGGGTCTTCATTGCTGCGCCTGGGGTTTCTCTAGTTGTGGCGAGCGGGTGCTACTCTTTGTTGGGGTGCACGGGCTTCTCATTGTGGTGGCTTCTCTTGTTGCAGAGCACAGGCTTTAGCTGCACAGGCTTCAGTAGCTGTGGCTCACCGGCTCTAGAGCACAGGCTCAGTAGTTGCGCCGCATGGGCTTAGTTGCTCCGCGGCATGTGGGATCTTCCCAGGCCAGGGCCGTGTCCCCTGCATTGGCAGGCAGATTCTTAACCACTGCACCATGAGGGAAGTCCCCCCAATGTACATCTTACCTTTTGATATTTTTTTTGATTTTAAAGATGTTTTAATGAGGTCTAGGATTTACTTTATGGCTTCTGAGTTGTTCCTGTTTATCCTCCATCACAATGTTATATGATATTTTCCTATATTTCATTATGACATTTTATTATTTTGTCATATTTAATTTTAATCCATCTGGAGTTTGTCATTGTATACGATATGATTTAGGGGTCCAGAATTTTTTTCCCATACAAATAGATTTACATCATATCAGCACTATCAGTTTCCGCAAACTTGGAACAACACATTTGTCATGTTATTTTCCATATATGCATGGCTATGCATTGGACCTCTGCCTTCCACTGACTTTTTCATCAACCATCATAACCCAGTTTAAGTAGATTTATAACTTTATATACAGTAAGGCAAATTCCCCTCCCAATTTCTTAGTGTTTTCACACTATTGTTAGCTAAACTTCATTTAGTATTTCATATACTTGACACTGATTCTGGATTTTTTATTGTTTCAGTGATTTCTTTAATTCTGCTCTATGCCACATGTTTTATTTACTGTAGTTTATAATGGAGTATAATATCTTATATGTCTTCCCTTATTATAACTATCCTCAAAATACCCTTGGCTGTTTTCATATATATTTTTTCCTGCCAATTAAAATGAAGAATTGTACAAAGGCCCCTGATCCTATTTAGAATATTGATTCAAATTGCCTGAAATTCATGGATTAGGTTTATGGACAATTGGGGTTTTACAGTATTGAGTCTGAATTCATGAATACAGTTTATTTATTCTCTTTTATATAGATGACATACAATCTTCTTAGGTTTATTTATAGTTGAATTCTTGCTTTTTGATGTGCATCATTCTTCCTAGTATATATATTTTACTAGTTATCATTGACATGTACATGGCTAATCTTGATTCTACAAAGTCCCTAGTTGGTATCTAGCTAGGATATCTGTGCATATTAACAATGATACAATTTTCATTTCAGAAAAAAAATGACAATGCAAAGGTTAATTTGAGGTGCAGAGGGGAAAAGGGAGGCATTTCAGGTAAAAGTTATCTATGCTAAAGAAAAAACTGGGGAAAAAAGAGGCAAATGTAACAAACCTGGTAAAGGTTTCCATTTGAAGCCAGTGGTTCAAAAGCATTTTCACAAAAGGAATTAGAGAAACTCAGTATTATATATATGATAAAAAAATTCCCATATAAATTTACTCCAAATAAAACAATATTATATATGTGATATATGATATATATCAGTATTGTATATTAATACTGTATTAATTTACACCCAAATAAATTTACTCCCAATAAAACAAAGTTGCATATGCTAAAGAAAAACCCTTGAAATGTAATGAGCGTGAAGACAATTCTACTCTTGGGAATTCCCTGGCTGTCCAGTGGTTAGGGCTCTGCACTTCCACAGCCATGGGCCTGGCTTCCATCCCCAGTCAGGGAACTGAGATCCCACATGCCTGTGTGGTGTGGCCAAAAATAAATAAATGAATAATTTTTAAAAAGAACCCAGCATGTTTAAAAAAAGAGAGAATTCTACTCTTGTGCTCAAGGACAAAGATTTATTTTGAGTAAAATCCTATAAACCTGAGAAATGGCAAAGACATTTAGTTAATGCTCAGCGTAAACATCAGAGAAAACATGGTGTAGAGAAAACGTACAATTCAAATCAATTTGCAAATGCATTTAGTTCTGGATCACAACTTATTCAGCGTTATAAACTTTCTACTGAATAGAAACCTTATTAAAGTAAGGAACATGGAAAGACCTTAGCCAATACTCACTTCTTACTCAATATTAGAGAATTCATATCAGAGAGAAATCCTGCAAATGTGTTGAATTAGCCAATCCCCATATCTTACTCAACATCATAGCATTCGTACTGAAGTGAAACTCTGTAAATGACATGAATGAGGGAAGGCCTGCAGACATGACCTCTGCGTTGCTGAGATATGAGAATTCTTGCTGGAGAGAATCCTACAAATGTATTAAATCTGGGAAATCCTTTAGATGTGGCTGCACTGTTGCCATTACCAAGCATGAGAGAATTCGTACTTCAGAAACCCTGTGAATATAGTGAATGTGGATGGGAGGGATGTGTTCTTACTCAGAAAACTCATATAAAATAGAAATACGAATCTCCTCTAGACTCTTTTAAGCACACCTCATACTTTATTCACCAACTGATAATTTAATAAAATCTAAATAATTGTAATTTATAGGTTATCCTTTTTTTTCTTAAAGAATCAAGCATTTTTAAAGGGAATTACCCCATCTTATTATTATTATTTTAAAAATTATTTATTTTTGACTGCGTTGGGTCATTGTTGCACACAGGCTTTCTCTAGTTGTGGTGAGTGGGGGCTACTCTTCGTTGCAGTGCACAGGCTTCTCATTGAGGTGGCTTCTTCTGTTGTGGAGCATGGGCTCTAGGCACGTGGGCTTCAGTACTTGTGGCACACGGACTCAGTAGTTGTGACTCGCAGGCTCTAGAGCACAGGCTTAGTTGCTCCGCGGCATGTGGGATCTTCCTGGACCAGGGCTCGAACTCGTGTCCCCTGCATTGGCAGGGGGATTCCTAACCACTGCACTACCAGGGAAGCCCTATAGGTTGTTCTTGGTTTAGCATGTGAAATTCACAATGGAGATGGACATTAAGAATTTGTTTTGTGCTACTACATTACAAATCAACAGGAAACTTGTACAAAAATAACTGAAGCAAGCAGAAGTATAAAAATACATTTGGCTACAGGCAATAATTTTAATATATTAACCAGTGGTAAGACATCTGGCAAAAACCACTGTTAAATTCAGATGAGATAGTGATATCAACATAGGACATGAGTAGTACAGCAAAATGACTGAAGAGAGGGGCACAAGAGGAAAGGGCTTTCATTTCTGAAAACTGCAGCTCTACTCACGCTACATACTCTCCTGCCTGTTTCCCACAGTACATATTATTATACTCTGGCTTATTACGCATGAGTAGTACAGCAAAATGACTGAAGAGAGGGGCACAAGAGGAAAGGGCTTTCATTTCTGAAAACTGCAGCTCTACTCACGCTACATACTCTCCTGCCTGTTTCCCACAGTACATATTATTATACTCTGGCTTATTACGACATCCTTCAATAACAGAGAGACCTTGAAAGTAGAATCGTCATCAGCTAGCTGAAGTCTTCCTCCTTTGGGGTTTACTGTGGTACACACACTTCTCAACTAACAGACACAGTCATCCAAAGACTGAAGCTTTAAACTCTGTGCCACCTGACAGTCATGTGATTGGCTTCATGCCACCATTTTGGAGCCATCAACCAGTTCCCTGGGGTGGATTCCCATTTTGTCTATTCCAACCCCATTCACTCTGCACACTCTCCTGCCTGTGGGAAATCTGCAGAGGCAGTGGCACACACAGCGATGCAGTGCAGCAGGAGATGAACACTTGCAACTGGCCTTCCCTTTCCTACAGGAACTCACGCAGTTCAAAGAGCAGAACGTCATCAAGACATTGCTTGATGGACCTGTCACCTCAGTCACTGCAGGGAAGACTTCCAGAAAGAGGAAGGTACCAGGGACCCTCAGCAGAACCCTGCACCACAGCAAGAAAGCAAGCTCCCTCAGCTGCTGCCCACTGCAAGTACTCAGGACCTCTGCTCCTCGGAGGCGGGAAAATCACAGCAGTGCCCTCCGGCTGCTGCTCCTCAGGTCTGCAACCTCCGCACAAAAACCAAGCAAGTGTACTGCTCGGGGCGGAGTCACACCGTGTTCATGAGGTCCACCCACTGGGATGGTTGAAACAAACCAACCTCAGAATCTACAGCAACAGTATGTTCGGGTTCCCCAGGACCACCCTCAGGCTTGAAGATTCCCTAGGACTCGGAACTCAGAAAAGCTGTTAGTTCTTTTCAGAGTCTGTGAGTCCTGCTGAGCTGTTATATACAGAATTATTATTATTTTTAAAAGAAATTATTTATTTATTTATTTATTTATCTGGCTGCACCAGGTCTTAGTTGAGGCATATGGGCTCTTTAGTTGTGGCATGCGGGCTCCAGTTCCCTGACCAGGGATCGAACCCGGGCCCCCTGCATTGGGAGCATGGAGTCTTAACCACTGGACCACCAGGGAAGTCCCATACACATAGTTAGGATTTATGACAGTGAAAGTAAAATCAGCAAAGGCAAAAGGTGCAGGGGTGAAGTCCAGGGCAAACCAGTGGTGAGATCCAGTTGTCGTCTCCCAAAGGAGTCACATGGACAATGCTTAATTCTCCCAGAAATGATGTGTGACAACACATGCAAAGTGTTGCCAGTCAGGGAAGCTCACCCATGCCTAGGGGTCCAGAGATTTGACTGGAGGTCAGTCATGCAGGCATGCAGCTTCCATGTCACTCACTTTAGCTACTCGGTCTACAGCCCCCGGATGTCAAACTAACACAGCCGAGGGCCTCAGACATACAAAACAGACCCTCACCATACGTCACACCATTAGCATGAAGCACCTGATCAGATGGAACAGAGGTGCCTGGATTACAGAAATACCCTACTAGGCAGAACACGCCAGGCTCTTTGTGGTGCTCTCCCAGGAGTGGGACAAGGACCAGTCTTCCCGAGACAGGCTTTTCTTGGGAACGTAAGGGCTTGAGTAACCTGGGCCTTCTGGGGTTACACTTTACAATGAATTTTAACTTAATTAGAGGCCTAACTGCCATTTAAAAACATGTTTTCAGGGAATTCCTGGCGGTCCAGTGGTTAGGACTCTGTGCTCTCACCGCCAAGGGCCCAGGTTCACTCCTGGGCCCTGTGCAAAAAAAAAAAAAAAAAAAAAAAAAAAAAAAAAC
>NW_006799239.1:349678-362595 GCF_000442215.2 Lipotes vexillifer | reverse complement strand
GAGGGGGGGGGGCTACGGGGGTCAGCGAGTGATTGGTTCATTGCTTGATTCATTCAGCGACCAAAGTTTACTCAGTGCCTAGTAAATGCCGGGCACCGCTGTGTTTCGCAGTAGTCTGCTCACAATAGCCCTGTGAGTAGGTACTAGGATGCTCTTTGTTTTACAGAGAGAAAGCAAGAACAGAAAGGCTGGGAAACCTAACCAAAGTCACACAGTAAAGTGGAGGGGTCCTTTTTCTTTTTTCGTGTTTTCAGCATAACGCTTATGCCTCTCCAACAGACGCACCCTAAATTTATCACTTTGCTGACTCACTGTCTGTATCTCCCCTGCTAAGAGTATGGCTCCGCAAGATGGGGGAAAGCTGAAGTTTTGTTCACGTAGAACAGTAGAACCCGCAGAACAGTAGAACAGGCACACAGTAGGCCCTGACCTCTTATGAAACGAATAAAAGCGGCAGAGCAGGCGGTCAGTTTCGTTCCAGAGCCCAGACCTTATCGGGCGGTAATTGAGCTCTTACTGAATGTCAATTCTTAAAACTAGAGTGAGGCACTGTGCCTTCTGGTGGCAAGGAAAACTTTGGGGTTTTCCTCAACTTCGCTCCATCATGGAGGTTGCTAATTGCATCGCCTGTGTGGTCATTGCCTTTCCAGGGTCAGGGTTCATAACTGAGCCCACGGCTCAGCAGCTTCAGACACCAGCTGATCTGCCATGGGCTTCCTTAGTTAGACTACAGAAGACCCAGTCTGAGGCCTCAGAAGGAGGTGAGCTCCTCGGGTCAGAGGCAGAGACATGGTCCTGAAGTGATGGTCCCAGCAAAGGTACCTTTGTCTTTGAATCCTTGGGTCCTGGCTCCTTAGAAATAAAATAGCTCCTCTGAAGGGAGCTGGAAGAGGAGCGCCAGCCCAGACCCCAGGGGCAGAGGGGGAAGGCTCACAGGACAGACCCAGATGCTCTGGTTAGAGGGAAGGGGCTCACAGGATAGCAGGTCCTAGAAGGACTGGACCTGCAGTGCCTTCTGTCCCTTCCTTCAGCTGAGAGAGAGCAAGGCTGACTCGGTGACTCAACTTCTAGCCACCATCGAGAGCTGTGTGATGGTGGTCAGTTGAACCCCTATTGGAGGAGAGGGATGAAAGTTACAGACGGATGGAGGGACGCTGCCCTGCTGTAGTGCCTGCAAAGGCAGGATCAGGCTGGAAAGATTGACCAACTGCCTCACGGGACTTTCTCCACTCCTGACACATTTGTGCACACGTCATTATACTTCCCTCTTGTGCCATGGGCTATTTTTGTTTTGTTTGTTTGTTTCTTTGTTTTTGGTTTCTGGCCGCCCCGCGCGGCATGCGGGATCTTAGTTCCCCAAGCAGGGATCGAACCCGCGCCCCCTGCGGTGGAAGCACAGAGTCTTACCCACTGTTCGGCCAGGGAAGTCACCTGGGCTATTTTTGGATTTGAGTCAGTCCCATAGTATAAACAACCCACTTACCTGTAGCAGAAATGTTGAATCTCCTCTACCCTGACTAGATGACCAAAGAGGTGTCTTTGGTTTCTGTGTGTCTGTGACCTTTCAGCGTGGTCTCTAGGTAGGCCGTCACCTAGCTCTGCTGCCTCTCATTTTGATGCTAGTAACTGGGTCTGGGAAGTGACTCATCAAGCTGCATCTTGCTGAACCCTGTTGTCCTGATCCTAAGGCAGGGATTGCTACAGTAGCAATGGTTAACAAAAGCTCCTTGCTGAAACTGTGTTTTGAACACCGCCAAATAAGGAAGAGCATGGCGATCAAATGGACATAATGGGAAATAAGGAAGTATTGGGGCGGGAACAGGGTGGTGGTGGCCCACTGAAGGGCCGAAGGAGACTGGCACAAGGTCAGTGGTTTCCAGCTCCACGTGGAACTGACCAATGCCTGGCCCTTAACCTCCCTCTACCCCCCGCCTCTCCTCCCTCCTCGCCCCTCCCTTCTGCCCTGCACTCAGCTCTGGTTTGTCTCCTTCCTCCAAACCACAGCAAGCTGTCCCTGTCCTCCAGACTTTGCTCAGGGTCTATCACCTCCAGGGCTCAGTGTGATAATAGGTGATTTGTAATAATTTCCCCTTTCTATTTTACTAGTAAATGATATTGTGAAAAATGAAAAAATGCAAGTAAATAAAAGAGGAAAGGTGGAATTACCACTGGAAGGTAAGCAGTGTCAACGTTTTCATAAATGCTCTTCTGGACTGCTCTTCCTCAATAAATACATATTGCTTAACAAAGGAGATCACACTGCACTTGCTTTCTGGTAACCTACTTTTAAATATGTTAAGAAATGAGAACAGGATTGCATTGCATTTTTAAAGCCCATGTGGTATTTCCCATGCTGTGTGTCTAATTTTTGATCTGAGTCCCCTTTGCTGGAGGTTTAGTTGCTTCCAAATTGTTGAATGGTGGAAACACCTACAGTTAACATCCTTGTAGCCTGTGCTTATTTATGATTGCCTTTTTATGATAAATTTCCGGGCATAGAATTCCTGAGAGAAAGGACATGTCAGATTGTTAATGGCTTCTGAGGAGATGTCTTTAAACACAAGTCATAAATCTGTCCAGGAAGAGAAAATAAATTCCCGTGGAAAACACACAGGATCTTAGCCGTGTCCCAGGGGAACAGGCTGGAGCTACCAGGCCACGTGTCCAGATCATCCCCGCTGTGGGGCAAGAGTGATTGTTATTAAGCTGGTGCTGGTGGTCTCATGGCTGTATGCACTGATCTCGACCCTCCTGATTCTGCCTTCGTAGATCTCCATCCTTTGTCAGGGCAGAGCCAGATGGCCGTGTCCCAGGTGAGTTCCTAATTTACCCCCTACTTTGTTTCCAGTGAATTTGAGGCAGCAATTAGGAAATTATACTGCAACCTTGAAAAATCTATTAGTCCACTTAGCTCTGGCTGTTTTCTGTTCAACCTGTCATCCACCTCAGGTTTCTCCAATCCTTCTCTTCCCCACCAAAAAAACAAACAGACAAACAAAAAAAAACAGGGTAGAATGAAAGACACCTCTCAACTTCTTCCCCATTTTTTTTTTTACATCTTTATTGGAGTATAATTTGCTTTACAATGGTGTATTAGTTTCTGCTTTATAACATATTGAATCAGTTATACATATACATATGTTCCCATACTCTTCCCTCTTACGTCTCCCTCCCTCCCACCCTCCCTATCCCACCCCTCCAGGCGATCACAAAGCACTGAGCTGATCTCCCTGTTCTATGCGGCTGCTTCCCACTAGCTATCTACCTTACGTTTGGTAATGTATATATGTCCATGCCTCTCTCTCGCTTTGTCACAGCTTACCCTTCACCCTCCCCATATCATCAAGTCCATTCTCTACTAGGTCTGTGTCTTTATTCCTGTTTTACCCCTAGGTTCTTCATGACATTTTTTTTCTTAAATTCCATATATATGTGTTAGCATACAGTATTTGTATTTCTCTTTCTGACTTACTTCACTCTGTATGACAGACTCTAGGTCTATCCACCTCATTACAAATAGCTCAATTCTGTTTCGTTTTATGGCTGAGTAATATTGCATTGTATATATGTGCCACATCTTCTTTATCCTTTCATCTGATGATGGAGACTTAGGTTGTTTCTATCTCCGGGCTATTGTAAATAGAGCTGCATTGAACATTTTAGTACATGACTCTTTTTGAATTATGGTTTTCTTAGGGTATATGGCCAGTAATGGGATTGCTGGGTCATATGGTAGTTCTATTTGTAGTTTTTTAAGGAACCACCATACTGTTCTCCATAGTGGCTGTATCAATTTACATTACCACCAACAGTGCAAGAGGGTTCCCTTTTCTCCACACCCTCTCCAGCATTTATTGTTTCTAGATTTTTTGATGATGGCCATTCTGACTGGTGTGAGATGATATCTCATTGTAGATTTGATTTGCATTTCTCTAATTATTAATGAAGTTGAGCATTCTTTCATGTGTTTGTTGGCAGTCTGTATATCTTCTTTGGAGAAATGTCTACTTAGATCTTCTGCCCATTTTTGGATTGCGTTGTTTGTTTTTTTGTTATTGAGCTGCAAAAGATGCTTATAAATTTTGGAGATAATTCCTTTGTCAGTTGCTTCATTTGCAAATATTTTCTCCCATTCTGAAGGTTGTCTTTTGGCCTTGTTTATGGTTTCCTTTGCTGTGCAAAAGCTTTGAAGTTTCATTAGGTCCCATATGTTTATTTTTGTTTTTATTTCCATTTCTCTAGGAGGTGGGTCAAAAAGGATCTTGCTGTGATTTATGTCATAGAGTGTTCTGCCTATGTTTTCCTCTAAGAGTTTGATAGTTTCTGGCCTTATATTTAGGTCTTTAATCCATTTTGAGCTTATTTTTGTGTACGGTGTTAGGGAGTGATCTAATCTCATACTTTTACATGTACCTGTCCAGTTTGCCCAGCACCACTTATTGAAGAGGCTGTCCTTTCTCCACTGTACATTCCTGCCTCCTTTATCAAAGATAAGGTGACCATATGTGCGTGGGTTTTTCTCTAGGCTTTCTATCCTGTTCGATTGATCTTTCTGTTTTTGTGCCAGTACCATACTGTCTTGATTACTGTAGCTTTGTAGAATTGTCTGAAGTCAGGGAGCCTGATTCCTCCAGCTCCGTTTTTCGTTCTCTAGATTGCTTTGGGTATTCGGGGTCTTTTGTGTTTCCATACAAATTGTGAAATTTTTTGTTCTAGTTCTGTAAAAATACCAGGGTAGTTTGATAGGGATTGCATTGAATCTGTAGATTGCTTTGGGTAGTAGAGTCATTTTCACAATGTTGATTCTTCCAATCCAAGAACATGGTATATCTCTCCATCTATTTGTATCATCTTTAATTTCTTTCATAAGTGTCATAATTTTCTGCATACAGGTCTTTTGTCTCCTTAGGTAGGTTTCTTCCTAGATATTTTATTCTTTTTGTTGCAGTGGTAAATGGGAGCGTTTTCTTGATTTCACTTTCAGATTTTTCATCATTAGTGTATAGGAATGCCAAAGATTTCTGTGCATTAATTTTGTATCCTGATACTTTACCAAATTCATTGATTAGCTCCAGTAGTTTTCTGGTAGAATCTTTAGGATTCTCTCTGTAGAGTATCGTGTCATCTGCAAACAGTGACAGCTTTACTTCTTCTTTTCCAATTTG
This sequence comes from Lipotes vexillifer, assembly GCF_000442215.2. Lineage (NCBI taxonomy): Eukaryota > Metazoa > Chordata > Mammalia > Artiodactyla > Lipotidae > Lipotes > Lipotes vexillifer. The sequence continues at coordinate 357,430 of NW_006799239.1, read as the reverse complement.
TATTCCTTTTATTTCCTTTTCTTCTCTGATTGCTGTGGCTAAAACTTCCAAAACTATGTTGAATAAGAGTGGTGAGAGTAGGCAACCTTCTCTTGTTCCTGATCTTAGTGGAAATGCTTTCACTTTTTCACCACTGAGGACTATGTTGGCTGTGGGTTTGTCATATATGGGCTTTATTATGTTCAGGAGAGTTCCCTCTATGCCTACTTTCTGGGGGTTTTTATCATAAATGGGTGTTGAATTTTCTCGAAAGCTTTCTCTGCATCTATTGAGATGATCATATGGTTTTTCTCCTTCAATTTTTTAATATGGCTTATCACATTAATTGTTTTGCGTATATTAAAGAATCCTTGCATTCTTGGAATAAACCCCACTTGATCATGGTGTATGATCCTTTTAATGTGCTGTTGGATTCTGTTTGGTAGTACTTTGTTGAGGATTTTTGCATCTATGTTCATCAGGGATAGTGGCCTGTAGTTTTCTTTCTTTGTGACATCCTTGTCTGGTTTTGGTATCAAGGTGATGGTGGCCTTGTAGAAAGAGTTTGGGAGTGTTCCTCCCTCTGCTATATTTTGGAAGTGTTTGAGAAGGATAGGTCTTAGCTCTTCTCTAAATGTTTGATAGAATTGCCTGTGAAGCCATCTGGTCCTGGGCTTTTGTTTGTTGGAAGATTTTTAATCACAGTTTCAATTTCAGTGCTTGTGATTGGTCTGTTCATATTTTCTATTTCTTCCTGATTCAGTCTTGGCAGGTTGTGCATTTCTAAGAATTTGTCCATTTCTTCCAGGTTGTCCATTTTATTGGCATAGAGTTGCTTATAGTAATCTCTCATGATCTTTTGTATTTCTGCAGTGTCAGTTGTTACTTCTTTTTCATTTCTAATTCTATTGATTTGAGTCTTCTCCCTTTTTTACTTGATCAGTCTGGCTAATGGTTTATCAATTTTGTTTATCTTCTCAAAGGACCAGCTTTTAGTTTTATTGATCTTTGCTATCGTTTCCTTCATTTCTTTTTCATTATTTTCTGATCTGATTTTTATGATTTCTTTCCTTCTGCTAACTTTGGGGTTTTTTGTTCTTCTTTCTCTAATTGCTTTAGGTGCAAGGTTAGGTTGTTTATTCAAGTTGTTTCCTGTTTCTTAAGGTAGGATTGTATTGCTGTAAACTTCGCTCTAAGAACTGCTTTTGCTGCATCCCATAGATTTTGGGTCGTCATGTCTCCATTGTCATTTTTTTCTAGATATTTTTTTATTTCCTATTTGATTTCTTCAGTGATCACTTCGTTATTAAGTAGTGTATTGTTTAGCCTCCATGTGTTTGTATTTTTCACAGATCTTTTCCTGTAATTGATATCTAGTCTCATAGCGTTGTGGTCGGAAAAGATACTTGATACAATTTCAATTTTCTTAAATTTACCAAGGCTTGACTTGTGACCGAAGATATGATCTCTCCTGGAGAATGTTCCATGAGCACTTGTGAAAAATGTGTATTCTCTTGTTTTTGGATGGAGTGTCCTATAAATATCCGTTGAGTCCATCTTGTTTAATGTATCATTTAAAGCTTGTGTTTCCTTATTTATTTTCATTTTGGATGATCTGTCCATTGGTGCAAGTGGGGTGTTAAAGTCCCCTACTATGAATGTGTTACTGTTGATTTCCCCTTTTATGGCTGCTAGTTTTTGCCTTATGTATTGAGGTGCTCCTATGTTGGGTGCATAAATATTTACAATTGTTGTATCTTCTTCGTGGATCGATCCCTTGATCATTATGTAGTGTCCTTCTTTGTCTCTTCTAATAGTCTTTATTTTAAAGTCTGTTTTGTCTGATATGAGAATTGCTAATCCAGCTTTCTTTTGGTTTCCATTTGCATGAAATATCTTTTTCCATCCCCTTACTTTCAGTCTGTATGTGTCTCTAGGTCTGAAGAGGGTCTCTTGAAGACAGCAAATATATGGGTCTTGTTTTTGTATCCATTCAGCCAATCTGTGTTTTTGGTGGGAGCATTTAGTCCATTTACATTTAAGGTAATTATCGATATGTATGTTCCTATTCCCATTTTCTTAATTGTTTTGGGTTTGTTATTGTAGGTGTTTTCCTCCTCTTGTGTTTCTTGCCTAGATAAGTTCCTTTAGCAGTTGTTGTAAGGCTGGTTTGGTGGTGCTGAATTCTCTCAGCTTTTGCTGTCTGTAAAGGTTTTAATTTCTCCATCAATCTGAATGAGATCCTTGCTGGGTAGAGTAATCTTGGTTGCAGGTTTTTGTCCTTCATCACTTTAAATATGTCCTGCCAGTTCCTTCTGGCCTGCAGAGTTTCTGCTGAAAGATCAGCTGTTAACCTTATGGGGATTCCCTTGTGTGTTTTTTGTTGTTTTTCCCTTGATGCTTTTAATATGCTTTCTTTGTATTTAATTTTTGACAGTTTGATTAATATGTGTCTTGGCGTATTTCTCCTTGGATTTATCCTGTATGGGGACTCTCTATGCTTCCTGGACTTGAGTGACTATTTCCTTTCCCATATTAGGGAAGTTTTCAACTATAATCTCTTCAAATATTTTCTCAGTACCTTTCTTTTTCTCTTCTTCTTCTGGAACCCCTATAATTCGAATGTTGGTGAGTTTAATGTTGTCCCAGAGGTCTCTGAGACTGTCCTCAGTTCTTTTCATTCTTTTTTCTTTATTCTGCTCTGCAGTAGTTATTTCCAGTATTTTATCTTCCAGGTCACTTATCCATTCTTCTGCCTCAGTTATTCTGCTATTGATCCCATCTAGGGTATTTTTCATTTCTTTTATTGTGTTGTTCATCATTGTTTGTTTCACCTTTAGTTCTTCTAGGTCCTTGTTAAATGTTTCTTGCATTTTGTCTATTCTATTTCCAAGAGTTTGGGTCATCTTTACTATCATTATTCTGAATTGTTTTTCAGGTAGACTGCCTATTTTCTCTTCATTTGTTAGGTTTGGTGGGTTTTTATCTTGCTCCTTCATCTGCTGTGTGTTTTTATGTCTTCTCATTTTGCTTATCTTACTGTGTTTGGGGTCTCCTTTTTGCAGGCTGCAGGTTCGTAGTTCCCGTTGTTTTTGATGTCTGTCCCCAGTGGCTAAGGTTGGTTCAGTGGGTTGTGTAGGCTTCCTGGTCGAGGGGACTAGTGCCTGTGTTCTGGTGGATGAGGCTGGATCTTGTCTTTCTGGTGGGCAGGTCCACATTTGCTGGTGTGTTTTGGGGTGTCTGTGGACTTATTGTGATTTTAGGCAGCCTCTCTGCTAAAGGGTGTGGTTGTGTTCCTGTCTTGCTAGTTTTTTGGCATAGGATGTCCAGCAGTGTAGCTTGCTGGTCGTTGAGTGAAGCTGGGTGCTGGTGTTGCGATGGAGATCTCTGGGAGATTTTCCCCGTTTGATATTATGTGGAGCTGGGAGGTCTCTTATGGACCGGTGTCCTGAAGTTGGCTCTCCCACCTCAGAGGCACAGCACTGACTACTGACTGCAGCACCAAGAGTCTTTCATCCACACGGCTCAGAATAAAAGGGAGTAAAATAGAAAGAAAGAATTAGTAGAAGTAGAAAGAGAGAAAGAAAGAAAGAAGGGTGGGAGGAAGGGAGGAAGGAAGGGAGGAAGGAAGGAAAAAAGAAAGAAAGAAAGAAGATAAAGTAAAATAAAGTAAGGTAAAATATAATAAAGTTATTAAAATAAAAATATAATTATTAAGGAAAAAAAAAGGACGGATAGAACCCTAGGACAAGTGGTGGAAGGAAAGCTATATAGACATAATCTCACACAGAAGCATACACATACACACTCACAAAAAGAGGAAAAGGGGAAAAAATCATAAATCTTGCTCTCAAAGTCCACCTCCTCAATTTGGGATGATTCGTTGTCTATTCATGTATTCCACAGATGCAGGGTACATCAAGTTGATTGTGGAGCTTTAATCCGCTGCTTCTGAGGCTTCTGGGAGAGATTTCCCTTTCTCTTCTTTGTTCACACAGCTCCCAGGGCTCAGCTTTGGATTTGGCCCTGCCTCTGCGTGTAGGTCGCCAGAGGGCGTCTGTTCTTCGCTCAGACAGGACGGGGTTAAAGGAGCCGCTGATTCTGGGGCTGTGGCTCACTCAGGCCGGGGGGAGGGAGGGGCATGGAGTGCGGGGCGAGCCTGCGGCGGCAGAGGCCGGCATGACGTTGCACCATCCTGAGGCTCGCCGTGTGTTCTCCCGGGGGAGTTGTCCGTGGATCCCGGGGCCCTGGCAGTGGCGGGCTGCACAGGCTCCCCGGAAGGGGGGTATGGATAGTGACCTGTGCTCACACACAGGCTTCTTGGTGGCGACAGCAGCAGCCTTAGCGTCTTATGCCCGTCTCTGATGTCCGCGCTTTTTAGCCGCGGCTCGCGCCCATGTCTGGAGCTCCTTTAGGCAGCGCTCTTAATCCCCTCTCCTCATACCCCAGGAAACAAAGAGGGAAGAAAAGGTCTCCTGCCTCTTCGGCAGGTCCAGACTTTTCCCCGGACAACCTCCCGGCTAGCCGTGGCGCACTAACCCCCTGCAGCCTGTGTTCACGCCGCCAGCCCCAGTCCTCTCCCGGTGCTCCAACCGAAGCCCAAGCCTCAGCTCCCAGCCCCGCCTGCCCCGGCGGGTGAGCAGACAAGCCTCTCTGGCTGGTGAGTGCCGGTCGGCCCTGATCCTCTGTGCGGGAATCTCTCCGCTTTGCCCTCCGCACCCCTGTTGCTGTGCTCTCCTGCACGGCTCCAAACCTTTTCCCCTGCGCCACCCGCAGTCTCCACCCGCGAAGGGCTTCCTAGTGTGTGGAAACCTTTCCTCCTTCACAGCTCCCTCCCACTGGAGCAGGCCCTGTCCCTATCATTTTGTCTCTGTTTTTTCTTTCTTTCTTTTGCCGTACCCAGGTACGTGGGGGGTTTCTTTCCTTTTGGGAGTCTGAGGTCTTCTGCCAGCGTTCAGTAGGTGTTCTGTAGGAGATGTTCCACGTGTAGATGTATTTCTGGTGTATCTGTGGGGCGGAAGGTGATCTCCGCGTCTTACTCTTCCGCCGTCTTCCCAGAAGCCCCAACTACTTCCCTTTTGGAACTGCACTTCATCTTTTTCTCTTTTCCTTCTCAGAGAAGATTGTTTACATACATAGACTTACCTTTCTTCCAGTTCACTTTTTTCTTTATAATTAGGGAAAATAATGAAAGTAAATCGATGCTTAATGTTTTAAAATGCATATAAAAATTGTAGCCCAATCATACATATTTCTTCTCTCCCCAGTACCTCATTTTTCCTCAGAGATGCCCACTTTTAACATTTTGGTGATAAGGCGCTCTAGATGCATTTACATCAGTGTAATTAAGTGAAAATAGACGTATGTGTAACATGTTTCTGTACAGATGCCATCACATTCCCATACCCATCTTGCTTTCCCCACATGATTATATCCTGGGTGTTGTTTCTCATCAATACATAAAGATTATTTCAGTTCCTATTTCGTGGTATGGATGTATCATTTAACTATTTCTCTATTCGTAGATATTGGGGGTTTTATTCATTTTTTTTACTATTATAAACAGTGCCTCATGAACAGCTTTCTATATGTCTATAAGCTCAGTAGTATAAGTGTTGTGGAGCGTTCACATGGAAATCAGATTGCTGAATAAAAGCCTGGAAAATTGGATCACAGAAATTATCTGGTCTTCGAAAATTAATGGAAGTAGTAATTATGAAGGATTTGGGAGTACAAATTTAAATGTAAGATGAAAAGTCACCCAATTCATTTTATGAAGCCACTTAAATTTGATGAAGAGGGCTTCCCTGGTGGTGCAGTGGTTGGGAGTCCGCCTGCCGATGCAGGGGATGTGGGTTCGTGCCCCGGTCCGGGAAGATCCCACATGCCGCGGAGCAGCTGGGCCGGTGAGCCATGGCCGCCGGGCCTGCGCGTCTGGAGCCTGTGCTCTGCAACGGGAGAGGCCACAACAGTGAGAGGCCCGCGTACCACAAAAAAAGAAAAAAAAATTGATGAAGGTACTACAAAAAAGAAAATTATAGACCAGCTTTGCTTAAGAATATGAATGCCCAAAATTTTAAAATATTCTGCATAGAACAGTAATAAATTGAATTACACATTTTTTAAAGTAATGCATGCACAGGGTAAAAATTTCAAGCAAAAACTTTGTTCAAGAAAAGGTAAAAAATAATTCTCCCTCTCACTCTGTCCGCATGTCTCCTTCTTCAGTGTTTCATACATTCTTCCAGAGATAATGTATGCATCTCTATCTAGATATATGAATCTCTTAAAAAAAATTTTTTTTGCCAATTAAAGCACATTCTGGTCCTTGTCTTAGTGATCATTCCATTGCAGTTGTACATAGCTTATCCCAGGGATTCTGAACTGTGGCACTCTCGCCATTTTGGGCCAGATTATTCTTTGTTGTTTGGGACGGTCCTGTGCATTTTAGCATGTATAGCAGCATTCCTGGCCTCTATCCGCTAGATGCCAGTAGCACTCCCTCCCCTAGTTTTGACAACCAGAATGTCTCCCGACATTGCCAAATGTCTCCTGGGGGACAAAATTACACAAGGTTTCAAACCAGTGGTCTACCTTATTTACAAAAATAGCCACTTGATATTCTACTGGATGGAAATGCCATTTATTATTTACCTTTCTCCTAGTGATGTATATTTAGGATATTTCTAGGCTTTTGCTACCATAAACAACATAGCAGTGAATACCCATGTACATTCCAGTTGTATGCATATGAGTGTATCTTTCTAGAAGTGACATTTCTAGGTCAGTGGCTACAGACATTTTGAATTTTGATTTAAGATTGTCAAATTGCCCTCCAAATAGCATGTAGCAGTTTGTACTCCTAGCAGCAGTATGATGCCTTTTCCCATAAACAGGCAATCACAGTGATTTTTGCCATTGTGAGGGGAAAAAAGAGTGGTGCATTTTAATTTGCATTTCTTGAATTGAGTGTCTGTTCATATTTTTAAATGCCATTTGCACTTTTTCCTTTCAGATGATTATTCTAAGTTGTTTGCCCATTTTTCTCTTGGGTGTGGAATTACTTTGATTGCTGATTGCTAGCTCTTTATGTTAACTTAATAAGTAAATTAGACCTCTATCATGTATGTTGTAAATATTTTTTCATGCTTTCTCATTTGACTGGGTTTACGTATCTTGGAGAGTAGACACTTAAATTTTTAAAATGTGATCTAATTTCACAATCTTTAGTGGCTTCCAGATTTCATGTATTGCTTCAAAAGGCTTTTGTGAGTCAAGATTATAAAAATGTCATTTTAGTTATGAGAATAGGAGTGGTTAATGAATGATGGTGGCACAACTGAGTTTCCATCTGGATGGAAACAAAGCTAGACTCTTCTACATCATATGAAAGTAAAATGCCAGATTGATTAAAGAACTATGTATATATTTGAGAAATTAGGTGAAAATTTAAGAGGATATTTCTGTAACCTTGCTCAATGCAAGAAATATTTTTAATGAAATACGAAACCCAGAAACCATACAGAGAAAGACTGTCAGATTAGACTGCATTAAAATGTTAAAATCTGTACAGTCAAAAGACATTTGAGGCTGAAAGGCAGTGCATATGATACACAGAGGATTTATATACAGAAAATGCAAACTGATGATACAAAAAAGACCAAAAATGTGATAGAAAAATAGAAAGATAGTACAGGCAATCCAAAAAAAAAAAAAAAAAAAAAAAAAAAAGGGGGGGGGCACAAACAAAGGGGGTTTATTTTTTCCTTATGG
>NW_006799239.1:332072-349668 GCF_000442215.2 Lipotes vexillifer | reverse complement strand
GAAACAAAAAAAAAAAAAAAAAAAAAAAAAAAAACGGGGTGGTGCCATAAGAGAAGGTGTTTACCTTTTCCTTATGGCTCATTTTTATTCCTCCTTTTCTGTTGCATTCCAACAAATGAAACCAGTCTTGGCCCTTCTACTAACTGTTTGCCTTCCAGGTAGAAGTGTGTGTGTGTGTGTGTGTGTGTGTGTGTGTACAAAACCCCCCCCAAATTTTTGCAGGGGTTGTTTTTAATGAAAATATGCTCCTACTATGCATACTCTGCTTTTTTTTACTTAACAAAAATATATCAGACATCCTTTCATGTCAGCCAATTTTTATAATGGCCGTTTTAGAGTATAGCCATAACAATTTATTTAACCACTCTGTCATCCACCAGTCCAGATGCAGCTTGTTGACTATCAGGGTTCATTCTTATCAGAAGCAATGTTGCCTGGTGATATAGCTGTCATGCCACCATTATTAGATTCCCAGGAACACAGGACATTGAGGGTCATCTCCCCTTATTTTTTGCTAATACAAATAATGCTGCCATGACCATACTTATGACCATAAAAATATTTCAGTAGGATAGAGTCCTGGTTAAAATATGAGAAAAAATGTAATAGGTACTGCCAAACTACCTGTCAACCAGCCTTCTATGAGAGTACTCATGTTCCTATATGAGGAACAGTGGCTCATGAACAGTGAGCCACTCGTGAACAGTGGCTCTTCTCTATCTTTTGAATGTTTACCAACCTTATAGGTAAAAGACAGTATCTTACTGTTTAATTAGCATGTATTTGAACTTTAATGAGGTTTATAATCTATTTGTATGTTTATGCTTATATTTTTGTTGCTATGAATCTTTTGTCTATTCTATTGAGTTGTCTTTTCTTAACTGACATCAAAAAGTCTAGGGTAACAATCCTAGAAAGGGCACTGCTGCATTAAAGAGTATTTGCAACATACATTTTGATGTATATTAACCTGTTGCTCCACCCCCCTCCCCCCAAAGGCAATAAATAGTTTATAACTTCTTTGGTGTTTTTCTACACACTTGACTGCAGTAGGTATTATCAACCTGTTTAATGTTTAAGAAGCTGAAGAGTATAAATAAATCCTGGAGATCTAATGCCCAGCATAGTGATTATAGTCAACAGTACTGTATTATAAACTTCAAAGTTGCCGAGAGACTAGATCTTAATTGTTCTCACTACAAAAAAGAAATGATAATTGTGTGATGTGTAGAGGTGTTAGCTAATGCTACTGGACTGGTGGTAATCATATTGCAAAATATAAATGTATCAAATCAACACATTGTATATCTTAAACTTACACAATGTTATATGTTAATTATATCTCAAGAAGAAAAAAAATCTGAAGGGTGATAAATGGTATACTATTATAAATTTATTTCACATTCCTCCAGTTATACTGTATTAGGTTGTGGTCTCTTTCTTAAAGATTTGTTAGAATTTTAGTGTATGAAGGAAATTAGATCATTGTTATGTAGCTTACAAATATTTTTACCACTTTGATACTGATGTTTGAGAATTTAAAAAATCATTTTCTTTCTGCTATTTAGAAATTTCTAATGTCTAGATAATCAAGTTTGCCAGTCTTTAGCTATATGTCTTCTGAATTTGGGGATGGCTTAGAAAGACTTTCGCCACTCTAGAATTATAAAAACTTTCAACTAGTAATTTTATGGTCATCCTGCACACATTTAAATCTCTGACATATCTGTAATTTATTTTGGAGTTCAGAGTGAGATAGCTAATGCAGCTTTATGGTATGCTTTTTCCCTGCATAAATACCTAGCCAGATTTTGCTAATGACTTCTTTTCTACAGCGATTTGATATACTTTCATTCTGAACTGAATTCTGACCCTGTGTGTGTAGGATCTGTTAGTGGTTTTTAACTTTCTTCATTGTCATTACTGAAGCATAACACTAAGTATAGCATGAATAAAATTCTTCCTCCTCATTAGGGAAATCTGACCTTGAGTTAACCTGGTTTTAGCTTTGTGTCCCTGGAAACCCAATAATGGTGGAATGACAGCCGTATTACCAGGCGTTGTTACTTAGGATCAAAATGACTCTTTTCTTTTTAATCTGTACAAATGGAGCATTTTATTTTTATAGCAAGGAAGCACTCATTTATTCTCCATTTAAATACCACACTTGAGATTTAAGATCACATTTGGCAGTGTACTGCAGGATGCTAAATAAGACTTCACTCATATCACTTTGGATTTCTTGATATCTTGTTACATTTTCCATCATCCACTGGAACAATTAGTTCAGCTTCCTTAACCTAAACTCGAAGCTTCCTGGATGTAAAAGCCACAATGACTCTTGATTGGTAAACAGACTGCACCTGGACTGGGAGGACTGTGAATAACTGAAAATAGCTGATAGGAAGCCACCGATTTGGGTTTTGCTGAGTCCAGTGTAACTCTCATAACTGGGCATGTCCTTTGCCAGGACCTTGGAAGATGTGCTCAGGGGCCTGTTACAAGAGATACTGGTACATGGAGCAGCTTCCAGCTTCTAAGCCAGATACTGCCTGCACTTGCCAGTGTGGCCCTGTTCCCGGGCACCTCAGGTGGGCAAGGGCAGGTTGAGCTACTGAATTGTACTGAGAACTCCTCTTGCTGGCGTCACTGCCCTTTGGCCCACTGTTTCCTGTCTCCCTCTGCAAAGCTGAGTAAACTGGTGCCACATATGGCCCATGGGGACCTTGTGGGTGCAAAATGTCTCCTTGAATTTAAGGCCACCAAGTGTGGGTGGGACAGGATGGGATCCAGAATGTAAATAGGTGGATTATTGCTCTCTGATAGGAATCCAGGCACTTAGAGAAGTAAATTCTTATTTGGTGGTGATAAGATCAAGTACAGACCTTTCCTTTTTTACCTCAATCTGCTGACCAGGCCAGATATAGTCCTGTTCTTTGACTCATGATTGATTGGATAATCAACACTGTTGGTCATGATTGAGTAGCTGTGTTTCGAACTGTTTGTTCTAGATCTACATCCCCTTCAAAGCCTTCTCTGTCAGCCCTAAGCAGAATTGACTTCTCCCTCTTCTGGGTTCCCTGCCCTACCTCTGCCATTGCTTCCTTCCTTTCCTCCTACCCTTTCATGTATGAGTTTGTAAGTGTGGTTTTTCTCCCTCTACTAGACTGTATGTAGCTCCTTCAATTCAGAAGGTGTTTGTTTTTATTAACCTTTACATCCTTAGAATTTATCAGCTTGGTCTCCACTCAATAAATATGTGTTGAAAGAATGAATTTCCAGGGTAAAATATTTCTAACAACACTCGATCTCTTTCCCCATAGAGTTTAAAATAATTTTAGTTACATAAGTACCCTATATACTATACTATGTCAAATTGTGGATGGTGAACAGCATAAGAACAATTACGTAGAGAAAGGCAATGCAGTGTCTAAAAAGTGCGTGCGGAAACCAGACTGAATGGACTTTAATCCTTAATTCCTACCTGTGTGACCCTAGGCAGGTGACCTCACACTCTGTGAGCCTTCCTGTCCTCATCTGTCAGGGTTCTCCTGGGTGGTGAGGAGGACTGAAATCTTTCTACGTGTGAAGGACATAGAATGGGCACAGAGTGGGGACCTGATGTAACATACTGTCTCCGTCCACAAGCCAATCACTGGGCTAAAGAGGAGTGTGCTGTTGCAGGAAATGTTGACCTTCAGGGACGTGTTTGTGGACTTCAACCTGGAGGAGTGGCAGCAGCTGGACGCCACTCAGAAGAACCTCTGCAGGGATGTCATGCTGGAGAACTACAGCCACCTTGTCTCCGTGGGTGAGGGACCCTTCACAGGGTGACTGGAACGCACCCCCCGGGGCTCCCTCTCTCTCGGCTGCTGCAGCTCAGGGGCGTCTGGGCCCTGAATGAATCGGGCCTCAGGTTCACGGTCAAGAATCCATAATGGCGTTTGCACCCTGCATGGGATGCCTGTGCTCTCACCTTCTCTGTGGATGGTCTGCACTGAGGGCCCACTAGCTGGGTTCACGGGGCAGTCACCGAGGCCAGACCATCTCTGCCCTGCAAGGATGGGCCTCGGTTCCGGAATGCCTCATGTGTCAATAACAAAGTCCTCTTGTCATTTCCCCTTAACAGGATTCCTCGTGGCCCAACCAGGTAGGATCTTCAGGTTGGGACAAGGAGAAGAGGAGGCCAGGATGGCAGCTGGAGAAAGCCCAACACGGAGGTGTCCAGGTGAGCCCGTGCCGGGCCAGTTGGGCCAGGGCAAGGGGACCTGGTGGATCAGGGAGAGCTTGGCCTCGGGGGCGCGCCCAGGAGTTCTTCTCAGAAACCCCAGACTTGGGGACACAATTCGGGTCTGATGGAACGAGCTGCTGTGATATCCACACGATGCCCCACCTGCTGCCCCTCTGCAGCCCCTTGTTCTGGGGGTTCAGACAGAGGCAGCCACTGCTGTTCTGTAGATCCCGTCTCCACCTTCCAGCATCTGGGTGGCTAGGGAGACGTGCCCAGTCTTGTCTCCTTCCTCCACCCTCTCCTTTCTGGAAGCTGTTGGGACTTTCCTGATCTCTTGGGCATTTGTGTGTTCATCAGAAGACAAGCAGATGGAGGGGTGATGTTTCCTCTTTACTTGGCATACTGTGGGCCCTCAAAGTCTGAAACGCAGAGTCTTTAACCTCAGGGAAATTATCCTACCTGGTTTATTGGAGTTGGGATGGACAAAAAAGCTTTGCTAGTGGCCTTCAGCTCTACCAGGCAAGTGAGAATGGTCTCATGGAGATTGTCCTCCAATATTTATAATGATATAATATCAATCCTATACAAACCCTTTAGGAAAATAAGGAGGAAATAATTCCCAGCAAGTTTTTTAGACCAGCATTACCCTGACACCTGACCAAGAAATTAAAGGGAAAGAAAAGTACAGACCAATAAATCTCATGAATATTGATGTACAAACCCTTAACAAAATATTTAGCAAATGGAATCCAATAATATTTGAAAATGAATGCAAGGTGAACATTCAGAATTCAATTTAATTAAATATATTAACAGAATAAAGGCAAAAACATGATCATCTCAATGGTTACAGGAAAATAATGTGGCAAAATTAATATATGTTCATGATAAAAAAAAAAAACCTTAATAAACTAGGAATAGAAAGGAACTTCCTCAATCTGTTAAAGGGCATCTATAAAACGCCAACATCATATTGGGAGGTACAAGCCTAAACACTTTCTCTCAAGCTCATTAATTCTTTCCTTGGTTGTAATGAGTCTATGATGAGCCTGGCATCCCTAGGAGTAAGATTGATGGGCACCAACAGAATTGCTGTTTAATATTACAATCAGAAAAAGGCAAGATTTGGGAATACCCTGGCCTAACCAGGGACTAACCACTGGACTCTGCACTTCCATTGCAGGGGGCTTGAGTTCGATCCCTGGTCAGAGAACTAAGATCCTGCAAGCCAGGTGGTACGGCGGGAAAAAAAAAAAAAAAAGGCAAGATTCAAAGAGAGGAGTCTGAGAGCAAATGCTTCATTAAAAAGTGAGGGTCCCTTGCTGAGTTCCCAGGCCTGAGCCAAATTTTACATCTGGAATCAATTGTCTAGAGAGGTGCCCATGTCCCTCATAGGAAGAACCCTACAACATTGTAGCAAACATAAAATACTTACCTTAGTCCCTTTCCGAGGGAACCTATGGCCATTTATCTGGGTGACTATAGTCACTGGGGAAAAGGGAATATTTTTTAGGACTATTGGACACAGCTTTCTGAGTTGACATTAATACCCAGATATGCAAAGCATCACCATGGCCCTCCTGTTAAGAGTGGGGGCTTACTGGGTACAGGTGTTACACTGAGTCCTGGCTTAAACCTGATTCACAGTGGCCCACTGCACATGTAGACCCACCCAGTGGTGATTTCCTCAGTCTCCTAGTGTATAATTGGAATTCATATACTTAGCAGTTGGACCATTTACTACCACTCTCCTCACCTGTAAAGTTTGTTAGCTGATAATTTATGTAACAGTATTCAGTGGTTACAGAGTAAAGAACTATGGAGATAACTTATTTTTATCCAAAAAAATCACATACAGATATTACAATCACAGGATACCCATTTTTAAGTTGCAAAACATATACTCAAAACCATACACTCAGACAACCACATGGAAAAGGAATAGGGAATATATAGACATATGTGAAAATGGGGTCATTTTAAGAAAAGAATGGTGTCACATATTAAAGACAAAGCTGAATGGGAAAATTGATTGGAAGACAGAATCAAGTATGCACAAGATCATTTTATTGGTAGTTTCTGCAGACGACATTTAAAAAATTAAAAAATCAATAATCCTACCACCCAAGTGATAATCTGGATAATCTGCTTAATAATTTGTTGTATTTCCTTCCAAGCTTTTTGTTCTGTGTCTACCTACACACACACACCTACAACAGATACAAATATAAAACAAATATATTTGTATACATATATATGTGCAAATAATTTTACTCAGCATAAAACTGCTTTTCTGCCATCCAGAGTCACTGATATAATGGTGCATTATTCATCCTTGATGTATTTTTTTATAATGTAAATTATGTGGTACATTGTTTTATGTTTCTTCACTTAGCCAATTACCATGAACATTTCCCCAAATCCTCAAACATGAGAAAATTTTTAATTAGTGCATACTATTCTATCTTATTGATATGTCAGTTTTTAATCAATTGACTATTGGATATTCAATTTATTTTTTTCCTATTTTAAATAGTATTGTGTTAAGGGAGAAAGCTGAAAATTAAAGACCTTTTACTGACTAATAAAGTGAGGCATAAATGTAACCATAAAATGATTACCCTTAAATATTAAGTTGTAAGCACTGTTCCTAAGTGAGGTGTGTCAAAGCTTAATATATGCCTTTTCTGTAAGGGGTTTGCATTTCTGCACTGAAAGTGTTGATGAATATGTGTAAGATCTCCTGTTTGAGCTCCTTTGTTTCAGGGATCATGATGACTCATCCTCCGTCACACCACTTAAGGAAGCAATTTTTCTATTTTGTTTAAGAAGTAAACTGGGAGTTTGCCCTAGCTAGGATTAACAATTTTTGCTTTATATTTTTCTTTCAAAAATGTCATCCTCTACTCCACAGTGAACATATCTTAATGATTGAGTGCTTGTTTGCAACCTCTGCACCTTTCACACAAAATGTGTGGTATAGACTATGGAACATATTTCTCTCATAATTTCTAACACAGTTTTCTAAACTCATTAAATTCTTTGTTTTTCCTCAGCATAAATACTCTGATAGGCAAGGACATTTAAATTCTTTCTAAAGTCTTTTCCACATCAATATATTCACAGTTTTGCCACTTTTAAATTCTCTGGTATACAGTTCTCCACTTGTGTAAGAATTCTGGGTGAAAAATTGATCACATTTATTATATGCTTCTGGAATTATACTTTTGTACCTTTTATTAAGTTAAATGAACATTAAATAATATATGAAGAGTTTTTGACGTTTTTTGATATTTATAAGGTTACTCCCCAGGATGAATTGATATATAATATAATGAGGTGTAATTAGTGAAATTATCTCACAGTAAAGTATATTAATAGGTTTTCTCTCCTGTATGACTTTTCAGATGTTTAATGAGAGTTGACTTCCCACTGAAGGCTTTGCTACATTCTCTGCATTCATAAGGTTTCTCTCCTGTATGAGTTCTGTGATGTACAATGAGAACTGACTTCACACTGAAGGCTTTGCCACATTCACTACATTCATAGGGTTTTTCTCCTGTATGAATTCTCTGATGTTTAATGAGAGTTGACTTCCTACTGAATGCTTTCCTACAGTCACTGCATTCATAGGGTCTCTCTCCTGTATGAATTCTCTGATGTTTAGTCAGTGGTGACTTTTCACTGAAGGCTTTCCCACATTCGTTGCATTTATAGGGTTTTTCTCCTGTATGAGTTCTCTGATGTACAATAAGGGTTGACTTCTCACCAAATGCTTTCCCACATCTTCTGCATTCATAAGTTTTCTCTCCTGTATGAGTTCTATGATGGACAGAGAGGTGTGATTTTTCACTGAAAGTCTTCCTACATATGCTGCATTCATAGGGTTTCTCTCCTGTATGAACTCTCTGATGAACAGAAAGGTGTGACTTCCCCCTGAAGCCTTTTCCGCATTTACTGCACTCATAAGGTTTCTCTTTTGTATGAGTTCCTTGATGTTTAATGGGGGTGGGCGTCTCATCAAAGGCTTTCCCATGTTTATTGCACTCACGTTTCTCACCTGTATGAGTCCTTTGATGTGTAAGGCTGGACTTACCACATTTGATAGCTTCATAAAATGCTTGTCTAATGTGTGTTTTTTCATGTCTAATAAGGTGATATGAACTCTTAAAAGCTTTTGCACATTCACCACATACAAATGGTTTCTCTCCTGTATGAGTTCGCTGATGTTTAATCAGAGTTGACTTCTGGATAAATGTTTTCCCACATTCACTGCATTCATACAGCTTCTCCCCTGTATGAGTTCTCTGGTGTGCAATGAGGGTTGACTTCTGGCTGAAGGTTTTTGCACATTCACAGCATTCATAAGGTTTCTCTCCAGTGTGAGTTCTCTGATGTACAACAAGGTTTGCTTTCTGGATAAATACTTTTCCACATTCAGAACATTTATAGAATTTCTCCCCAGTTTGAATTCTTGGACTTTTATTAAGGGCTTGCTTATGGTGGAGGGCTTCTCCATGTTCATTAGGCTCAAAGAATTTCTCTCCAGGTTGAGCTTTATCAAGATTAGAATGGAAGCATAATTTCCAATATGCCTTACATTCATCATCTTTCTTTCTTACATAGCTTCTACTTTGATTAAGAAAATTTAAATTATGTTTTGAACACTTTCCCCATGAATCATATTTAGGGAGTCTTTGTCTTATAGAAACAAAGTTTGTGCTTGGATAAATGATTTTTCTGTATGTTCTGAATTTTTGGCCACTTCCATCCTTCAGTGTTTCCTTATCAACGGATGCAGCTTGCCATAGAGGTTTGTCTTGGCTTTCCTTGTGATTATCTATTGGGTCACCAACTTGCCAGAATTCTAGGGAAAAAATGCAATGAATCATCAAACTTGTAAATATTTCTACTATAATGTTATGGCATAAAATTCATTCATAAATGCCCTGCTGTGAACTCCCATTAATGGACCTGAGCTGATGTGGATGAACCCTCCCTATGCTCCACCACCACCACCTCCCTCAACTGTAAATACAAAGAAATGCTGGCCCACATTTAACAGAAAATAATTTAATACCCAGTCAAGCTCAAAACCAAGAAAAGAAAGTTTTTAGGTGTCAAAACTGAAGTGAGAGTTTAAAGTGATGGGGTGAACAGAAACTGAAGGTTGAAGATTTGCAGGGGAATCCAGACCACAGGGCACAAATGTTCAGGAAACTAGAATATAATTTGCACTTAAAGTAGGAGCCACAAAGGGCATCCATGCGTGTTAAACAGGAACTAGAAAGACTCCCCACTGGTCAAGGAAACTGGAAAGAAGGATATTATATATAAGAAATCAAAAGCCTGATATGATAATATATATAGAAATCCCTAAAGACTCCACACAAAAACTACTAGAACTGATAAATTCAGCACAGTAGCAGGATACAAGATTAATATCCAAAAATCAGTTACATTTCTTTACACTAACAGTGAAATATCAAAGAGGGAAAGTAAATAAACAACCCCTTTTAAAATCACATCAAAAAAATGAAATACTTAGGAATAAACTTGACCAAAGAGGTGAAAGACTTATATGCTGAGAACTATAAAACATTGATAAAGGAAACTGAAGAGGATTTGAAGAAAAAATATCCCATTGTCTTGGATTGGAAGAATTGTTAAAATGGCCATACTACCCAAAGCAACCTATAGATTTAATGTGATCCCTATCAAATTACCCGTGACATTTTTCAGAGAACTAGAAGAAATAATCCTAAAATTTATATGGAACCATAAAAGACCCAGAATTGCCAAAGCAATCCTGAGGAAAAAGAACAAAGCAGGAGGCAAAACCCTCCCAGATTTCAGACAATACTACAAAGCCACAGTAATCAAAAAACATGATATTGGCACAAAAACAGATATATGAATCAATAGAACAGAATAGAGAGCCCAGAAATAAACCCACACACCTACAGTCAATTAATTTTTGACAAAGCAGGCAAGAATATACAATGGAGAAAAGACAGTCTCTTCAGCAAGGTGTTTTGGCAAAGTTGGACAGCTGCATGTAAATCAATGAAGTTAGAACACACCCTCACACCACACACAAAAATAAACTCAAAATGGCTTAAAGACTTAAATATAAGACATGACACCATAAAACTCCTAGAAGAGAACATTCTCTGACATAAATCCTACCAATGTTTTCTTAGGTCAGTCTACCAAGGCAATAGAAATGAAAGCAGAAATAAACAAATGGAACCTAATCAAACATAAGCTTTTGCACAGCAAAATGAAAAGACAACCTACGAAATGGGAGAAAATATTTGCAAATGATGTGACTGACAAGGGCTTAATTTCCAAAATATACAAAGAGCTCATACAACTCAATAACAAAAAAACAAACGGCCTAATAAAAAAAATGGGCAGAAGACCTAAATAGACATTTCTCCAAAGAAGACATACGGATGGCCAATAGGCACATGAAAAGATGCTCAACATCGCTAATTATTAGAGAAATGCAAATCAAAACTACAATGAGGTACCACCTCGCACCAGTCAGAATGGCCATCATTAAAAAGTCTACAAATAACAAAAGCTGCATTAGGATGTGGAAAAAAGGGAACCCTTCTATACTGTTGGTGGGAATGTAACTTGGTGCAGCCACTATGGAGAACAGTATGGAGGTTCCTCTAAAAACTAAAAATAGAGTTGCTACATGATCCAGCAATCCCACTCCTGGGCATATATCTGGACAAAACTATAATTCGAAAAGATACATGTACACCTATGTTCATAGCAGCACTATTAATAATAGCCAAGATATGGAAGCAACCTAAATGTCCATTGACAGATAAATGGATAAAGAAGATGCGGCACACACACACACACACACTGAAATATTACTCAGCCATAAAAAGAATGAAATAATGCCATTTGAAGCAACATGGATGGACCTAGAGATTATCATACTAAGTGAAGTCAGAAAGAGAAAGACAAATACCATATGATATCACTTATATGTGGAATCTAAAATATGACACAAATGAACCTATCTATGAAACAGAAACAGACTCACAGACATAGAGAACAGACTTGTGGTCTGTTCCAGGGTCTCTGTGCCAAGGTGGAGGGGGCATGGGGGAGGGATGGATTGGGAGTTTGGGACTAGCAGATGCAAACTATTATGTATAGAATGGATAAACAACAAGGTCCTACTGTATAGCACAGGGAACTATATTCAATATCTTGTCATAAACCATAATGGGTAAGAATATATATGTATAACTGAGTTACTTTGCTGTACAGAAGAAATTAAACACAACATTGTAAATCACCTATACTTTAATAAAATTTTTAAAAATCAAAAGCCTAGTTCTGTAACTCAATCCAAATGATTATAAGTGTAGTACAGAGCCCATAAGCTGAAAAATTAAACTAAAAATTGGTCCTGTATTAGTAGGTTCCTAGTAGTGGCAAGATTTCCAAAAGATATATTATGTTTTTATAGCTTAGGGATCACAGGATATCTGTGGAATACCAATTTTCACTGAAGAGTTCACAGTAAAAAATTAACAACTTCACAATGAAATGACCCATTATGAAAGAGAATCGGCAGATACATTTAAAGATACTCCCATTCCTAGAACGGTAGCTAGAACCATGTGAACTTCAAAATAAATATATTTCAACTATTCAAAGAAATAAGGTAAGAACTAGACTATAGGGGGAAAAACCAGGCATTATTTTAAAAACTCTAAATAAAGAGGTTGAACAGTAGATAGAAGTTGAACTTCTAACTACTACTTCTATCCAGTCACAGATAAAGACAGATTTAACAAATTAGATGACAGATCTTGAGAAATCACCCAAAATGTAGCATGAAGAGCTAACAATGGAAATATGGTAAGAGAAATAGAGAAATGATAAGTTCCAAAATAGGTTTAATAGCAAATCCAAATGGAAGACTAGAGAAAAAGGGAGAGGGGGCAATATGCCAAGAAACAGGTTAACAGAGCAACCCTGAGACTGCTATACTTAGAAAGGGAAGCTTGCAAGGTTGGCCCTTGGCTGCCATCTGGGAATCTGGAGTTCAGGAATGTCCCCACCACTGCCTAACTGATACGGCTGCTTGTACAAACAATGTGATTTAAGCAGAACATTTCCTTTCCTTCCGGGGTCTGGAATTTTGGTATGTGCTAGGCAGTCTGTGATATGAGGATGCTGACTGAGTCTCTAATGGGTTTCCCTGGGCATAAACATCACACACATGTTGCTGCACTTTCACTGCTGGGAGAAGTGTGCCCTGTGTGACCCTAGGTGGGAGGGAGAGAGCATAAGGAACCCTGTACATGGAGTCCCCCAGATTCTGCTAATGTCTTTTTCCCTTATGCTCTAGTTGTATATCCTTACTATATCACTGTAATAAATTTTAGCTGTAAATACAACTAGATGCCAAGTCCTGGGAGTCCCTCTCGAGAATCTCTGAATGTGGTAGTGGTCTTGGGGAACCCCCAATCTAGGCAATATTTGAAGAAACAATGACTGGCAGTTTTCTGGTATGGAAGAAAGGCATGTATCCTACTCTTAAATGTCCAGAGTCCTGAGTGTGGTAAATAAAAGCAAATCTGTACCTAGACACAGTTCTGTGTAACTGTAAGACTTTAAGAAAGTACGTATTGAAAGCTACCATGAAGAAATTTTAAAAATCACCTATAAAGAAACAATTAGGTCAGCAATAGATTTCATCAGCTAAAAAAGAAGCCAAAAGATTACATATTTTCAAAGTCCTAAGAGAAGATGTCACCTTAGAACTCTATCCCCAGATAAATTATTGCAATGAAAGATGACAAAATAAAGATGTTTTTGGACAAGAAAAGACAGAGAATTTGCCACACACAAAGCCTGCTAAGAATAATGCTTAGTATTGAATTATTCAGGAGGAAAATGACCAAAGGGGAAAGAGGCAGGGGGGAGGGTAAAGAAAATCCAGCAAAGGCAGGAAAAAAGAGGTAAAGGAAAAGCAGGATATCTAGAAAATACAATAAAATAAGAAATACAAATAAAGTAGCACAATAAATAAGTATTAACCCCATTAATTATAGGCCAACCATATTAAATTGTACTTTTAAAAATCAGCTATAAGTTTTCAAAAGACAATTAGAGCAAAATGAAAGAAATGTTGAAAATAAAATCATAGAAATATACCTGGCACTTAACCAAAGGAAAATTGGTAAAACAATGCTTATGTTATACAAAACAGAATGACCTGGATGCCAAAAGCAAGTAAGGACAGAATATGACAATATTATAAAGCAATTTCACTTACACAGATGCAAAACTCTTAAATATACAAGGCAAATTGATTCTATTTATGACAGAAAAAAAGGTTATACATCTAGTAATGTTGAAAATGTATATACCCTACTATGTATTCCACTTATAGTTATACCAGAGAGAAATTCTGCAAATATGTACATGTACAAGAATGGCAACAAGATATTAGAAACAACCAAATGCCCAGCAACAGAGGCTTGGATTGATGGACTGTGATACTCAGATGTTGGAATGCTATGCAGGAGTGAAAAATGAATGAACTAAATCTAACATATCAGCATAGCTAAACTCAAAGGGTAACACTGAATACTGAAAGAAAGTTGTAGAAAGACCCCTATGGTTCTAGAGCACTAATCTGGTAAATTTACAAAAAAGAATGCTATATTGATTACAGATGCAAATTTATGTAGTAAAAGTTTAAAAACATGGGTTAGAAAGATAACGCACCAAATTCATGATATTGTTTGCCTGGGGCGGGAATGAAGGGAGCAGGATTCAGGAGAGGAAAAGGGAGGCTTCACCTTTAATTGTAAACCTCTATTTCTTTTATAAACACAAAACCACGGCCACCAAATGACAAAATCTTAGCATTTGCTAATTCTGGGAGGTAACTACAAGGGTATTTGTTATGACTATGATTTTCTATACTTTTGTGCAGTTTTAAGAGAAATGCCTTAAGGCAGAGCTTCTGGAACAGTGGAGTGAGGACCTTAGTAAATCCTCTTCCCCATAAAAGCAACAAAAATACTGGCAAAATTATCAAAATCTGTCATTTCAGGACTTTGGAAATTAACCAAAGGCACACAACAGATTAAAAAGCATTTATTCAAGAAGAACCAGTGAACCTCACTAAGAGCAGCCAAGTGTGTTTTCCACTTGGTGCTACTTTGCCCCACCCCCACCTCCACCCCAAACCCCTGGCTCCTCAGCTCTGTGGTCCGGAAGCAGTGAAAACTGGCATTGTCATAGCAACTGAAGGGAGGTCCACCAAAAGCCTCCTCTCCAGAGTGCTGTCACTACTTGACCTAACTTGGAGCTCGGCTCCAAGAAAGAAGGGACAGTATATGGTAACTCCAATCCCCATGAAGAAATAAACAGCACCAGTAAAGGTAATGTGCAGCAAAGTGTTAACATGTCAGGCCTGGCTCCTGCCTGAAGTTTGGGAACGCAGATTGTGGAATGTTCCCTATGTTGATAAGATGATTTTTGCCTGCCTGGGGCACTGAACACCTGATTTTCTTCTGGGTGACTAGATGCCTGGCGGTGCCTATTTTTAGTGGGTCAATTTGGAATCTCCCACAGACAAAGTGAAAAGGGCTTTCTAAAAAGCCTTACTTGCCGCTTGGACTTGAATTGCAGCTGTCTAGCCCTGTAGCATCTTGGCTTTGCATGAGAAAGGAGCAACTATCCCTGCAAGGATTTGTCTCCTCTACCAAGTGCCCAGCAATGCTGGTGAAAATGAACCCCTATTAGGACACGTGAAGAAATGTCAGCAAGCATTGAAATAAAGGGGAAAAAATCTTACAAGCTTACAGATAGAAAAAAAAAATGATACCAAGTATCAATAATCAGAATAGGCTTCAGAGTTCTCAAAAGGAAAATCACAATCAGAAGACAATGGAACAATGCCTTCAAAAGTCTAAGGGAAAGAAATGTCCATCCTAGAACTCTACCCCAACCAAGCTCAACTCTCCATCTTGGATGAGGATTCAACACTTTCAGATATTCAAAAATCTTAAAAAATTTACCTCCCATGGACCTACATTCTTTCTTAGGAAAGTACTGGAAGAATGTGCTCCAGTGAAATGTGGAAAAAGGCATGGCATAAAGCAAACGAAGGAATCCAACAATGCAGAAAGTGGAGGGAATTCCCAGAATGATGGTGAAGAGATGTCAGGATGGCAGCTGAGCAAACAGGAATGAGGATAATCCACCCAGAAGGAAGCGGTCAGAGGCCTCCGGAGAAACTCAGGGGTATGACATTGATGGGACACTTGAAGCTCTGAAAGCATTCAGAATCACTCCAGACAACTGGTCATGTTTAAGTTAAACTGGTGATAAGTACATAGTGAAAGAAGCAAATGAAAGAAACAAGACAATTTTTAACCAAAGGAAACTAAAAGTTATGCAGAAAAGGTAAATTAATCATAGATGACTACATGGCTAAGCTGTCTATAGTGTTTATATAGTCATTATATTGTAAATAGTAGTACTGATGTAAACCAAATTTATGGTATAACCATATTGGGAACATGGGAGAACAAGAAGTTTTTGTGTTCCAAAGAAGACACAGAGATAGCCAACAAGCACATGAAAAGATATTCAACATCACTAATCATCAGGGAAATGCAAATCAAAATCACAATGAGATATCACCTCACACCTGTCAGAATGGCTACCATCAAAAAGAATACAAATAACAAATGTTGGTGAGGATGTGGAGAAAAGGGAACCCTTGTACACTGTTGGCGGGAATGCAAACTGGTGCAGCCACTATGGAGGTTCCTCAAAAAGTCAAAAATAGAAACTACCATATGATCCAGTAATTCCACTCCTGGGTATACATCTGAAGAAAACGAAAACACTACTTTGAAAAGATACATGCATGTCAATGTTCATAACAGCATTATTTACAATAGCCAAGACATGGAAGCAACCTAAGTGTCCATCAAGAGATGAATGGATAAGGAAGATACACACACACACACACATACATGCAATGGAATGTTACTTAGCTATAAAAAGGAATGAAATTTTGCCATCTGTAAGAACATGGATGGGCCTGGAGGGTATTATGCTTAGTGAAATAAGTCAGACAGGGAAAGACAAATACTGTATGTTTTTGCTTAAATGTGGAATCTAAAAACTAAAACAAATGAATATAACAAAACAGAAACAGGTCGACAGATACTGAGAACAATTTAGTTGTTACCAATTGGGAGAGGGAAGGGGGAGGGCCAGATAGGAGCAGGGGATTAAGAGATAAAAACTACAAGGTATAAAATAAATACGACACAAGGATGTAATGTACACACAGGGAATACAGTCAATATTTTATAATAACTTTAAATGGGGTATTCTATAAAAATATCAAATCACTGTGTTGTATACCTAAAACTAATATAATATTGTAAATCAACTATACTTCAATAAAAAAGAAAAAAAATATTCAAAAAAGAAGTCTTTGTGTGTTTGTATGTGTATGAGTGGCAAAAACAATGAAGTGAGCTAAATGTTCATCTTCCATAGCAGAAAATTTTTAATAATTTTTGTAAGATATATGTAAATTATAAAGAACAGAGATACCAAAAAGTATCTGCGCATCCACCACTCATTAAAAAACAAATTATTTTTACCTTTGAAGTTCTTCATGTGCCCATTTCATTCTCTTCTCAGATAATCACTATTCTGAATTTTTATGTTTGTCATGCCCTGACTGCTTCTCAGCCTTTTGGCTAAGACCAAGTACACTACCATGCCCTTGACATTCATTATAGTTTTATCACATTTATTTTATTCTTTAAACCTCGGGCATGATTTAATTTGATGAAAATTAAACTTTTTTTTAATCAAAAGAGACTACTGCCTTGGGTCAGTAAATTTGAAATCTCAGATGAAACATAATTGTCTAAAAAAATGACCAGAATTGACAGAAGATACAGAAAACATGAATAAATCAGTAATTATTTTAAATAACTATAAAATTCACTAGGTAATCAAAGTCTTGCCCTAAAATGGGGCCTCTTATCCAGATGTTGTTGTAGATGACTGCTATCAAACTCTTAAGAACAGGTATACTTCAGTCAGTACAGTTTCAGAAACTAGGGAAAAAAAAAAAAAAGGGAAGAGTACCCAGTCTCTTTTATGCAGCTAGGATAACCATAGATACCAGAGTAAGAGTAGAGTACAAGAAAAGAAAATCTAAGATCTGTCTCACTTCTGAACATTAATGGAAAACTCTGAAATTAAATATGAGTAAACTGAATTCAATTAATTTAAAAAATGTTTTACAACTAAGTAGAGTTTAGTGCAGGAATG